>NW_012267263.1:5127400-5144801 GCF_000151885.1 Dipodomys ordii
TAACAATGTTCAAGAGGAAGTGTACTCATTACCTCACTCATGTAACTGTAACCCTCTGTATAGTATCTTTACAATAAAAAATTAAAAAAAAAAGGACTGCTATGGGGATTAAATAAGCCTAAAATTACAAGTAACTAAGGAAAGTAAGTACCTTGTGCAGATAGTAAGATTATGTCACCTATTAAGGTATTACAATGTTATCAGTAGTATTATTACCATCTTATCCCCCGGCAGGAAGGAACAAAGAGCCATCAGGGCTGATGCTACTCTCAACTCATAAATTATAAATTTTTTAAATCTCTAGTCTCTCCTACAAATATGATGATGGGTTGCCCATCCCTCAGTATGTTTTCACTCAATATCCTGATGTAATGAAAAAATAACAGAAAATCAAAACAGAATTAGCCTGAAGAAGTATCTTCCAAATCCTACAGTCACACTCAAGTGTCAGAGCTAAAGGAGCCTTCAGATATCTTAAGTCATTTCATTTTCCACAGTATACACTAGCCCTATCAATGTAAACCGATTGGACCAAGTCAAATAGTTAGCAAACACAATTAACAACCCTATAATCCCCATTATACATCTTTCTTATTACTTTTATATAAGTTACAATACAAAAACTACAATATTCTAACCTACAAAATCATACCTTCAGATTACCATTGACATCTTGGTAAGGACCATTTAAATGAGGTTCAGGATCTCCAAAGGTGACTGAGTTTACCAGAAAAAAAAAAATACAGCATTGTGCTCATAAACTGATATGTGTAATTGAAACTCCTTTGTATAACTATTTAAAGACAGTAATACATATATATGTATACACATGTATATATGTACACTCTGCATATATGTATAACATACATGCTTATATATGTGTATACACATATATATATGGAGAGAGAGAGAATAGGATTTTAGCATTTATTCTAAAATTGATATGGAAAGACACAGGCCCTAACACAGCTAAACCAATATTGACAAAGAAGTAATGAGAAGAGTATTTCTGACATACAAAAAGTACTATAGAAGCCAGGCGCCGATGGCTCACGCCTATAATACTAGCTACTCAGGTGGCTGAGATCTGAGGATCATGGTTCAAAGCCAGCCCGGGCAGGAAAGTCTGTAAGACTCTCATCTCCAGTAAACCACTAGAAAAACCGGAAGTGGCGCTGTGGCTCAAGCAGTAGAGCACTCACCTTGAGCTGAAGAGCTCAGGACTGTGCCCAAGCCGAGTTCAAGCCCCACAACTAAGCAAAACCAAAAAACAAAAACAAAAAGTACTATAGAATAGTAATTTAAATAGTATAATGCAGGTGAAGGAATAGACATATCCATCAATGGGACACAGTAAAAAAAACTTAGAAACAAGACTCATTCAAACATGTCCAAATGATTTTTGGCAAAGTTATAAAAAAAAAAAAAAAAAACAAGGAAGAAGGGTCTATAGTAAATGGTATTAAGAAACAAAACAAAATCACGAAAATGGGTAATATAAACATAAAACCATAAAAACTTTAGGAAAAAATACAGGGAAGACCTCTGGGATGTAGAACTTAGAAGTCTTTAGGTTTGAAAATATTCATAAAAAGATGGATAAATTATATTCATTGAAATTGTAAAAATTCTCTCTACCAAAAAAAAAAAAACCTACACCTAGAAGATGAGGGACAAGCTACAATCTACAGAAAATATTTACCAGACAAACATAACAAAAGAAGGGTACAAGCCAGGTGCTGGTGACTCACATCTGTAATCCTAGCTACTCAGGAGACTGAAATCTGAGAATCACAGTTTGAAGCCAATCTAACAAGGAGAATCTATGAGACTCTGATCTCCAATAAACTACAAAAAGCTGGAAGTGGAGCTGTAGCTTAATTGGTAGAGTGGCTGCCTTGAGCATAACAAGCTCAGGGACAACACCCAAGCCCCAAACAACAACAACAAGGCTCTCAAAATTAAACAAACAAAAAGCTTCAAACAACCCACTTAGAAAATATAACAAAACAAAATTTTTAAAAAAAACAAGAAAATATAACAAAACAAAAACACGAGCAACTATTTCATCAAATAATACGTTAAATACTGTTACTGTTCATCACTATTAACCACTGAAATTTGAGTATGAATTAAGTATGAACAGTGAGGGTATTTTGGGAGGTTTTGGAAACTTTAGGAATTAGGACCTAGCTAGAAATAGATCACAAGGGCTATGTCCCCAGGAGTTACATTTTGCCCAGTTTCTTATAGCTCTCTTTGGCTTCCTGTTCTCCATAGATTACGCGCAGCTTTTCTCCACCATACCCTTCCAACATGTTGTTCAACATGTTGTTGAACACAAACTAAACCTCTAAATCAGGAGCCAAAAATGAATCTTTCCTGTTTTAAAATTGTTTCTCTCAGCTACTGGTTATGGTAAACAAGAAATAAATGCAAATACAACAGGAAAATACTACAGTACATCAAAAAAAATTTAAAACCTAGTCTTACCAATACTGGTGAAGAAGTGGAGCAACTGAAACCACAATGGACTATTACTTCACACCTACTAAAATGGATAAAGAACATTAAATGCTAACAAGGATGAAAACAAAGTAGATCACTGATAGACCACTGGTGGAATTATATTAAAAAAAAAAACAATCTCTTTAGCAAAGTTTGTCAGATACAAAAACTAAAAGATGCAATTACCATGTAATCTACTGTGTGCACTCACATAGCAAAAAAGGAAAAAAGCCATATATTCTCTAATTGGCAAAGTTTAATTAACAAATTGTGGCACATCCATACTATGAATTACAACCTGACTTTAAGAAGGAAAAAAACTAATAGTGATATGATAAAGAAATGCTGTTTAAAAAAAAAAGCAATCCTCAATCATTACATACTGTATGTCTTATTTATACAACACTTTTGAAATAACAAAATCAGAAATAAACACTACTAGTGGTGCCCAAGAGTTAAAAGAAAGCTGAGAACAAAACGAGGGGCAATGAAAATATTAGAAATGCCCTGAACCCTGTACCTTGACGCATCAGTGTTAATTTCCTATAGTCCTCTATTCTACAAAATGTTACCATTGAGGAAAATGCTAACAGGTTCACAACAGTGTGTCGATTATTTCTTATATCTACTTACAAAATATAATTAGTTTTTTAAGTTTAATAAAAAATAGAATGAGAGATAAAATCACCCTTTATAAGGAAAGTCAACCTATTTAGGAGAAAAAGAGAAAAGAGCATTGGCTGGTAGAAAGGGATATTATAAGCTCAAGTTATTGAACTACCTAGATTAGGGCTTGTGAAGAGGAGGTATAGGTGGTAGTGTTTGGGAGCCCTAAATAAATTAAGAAAATCTGCAGGAAACTTGGCTACGAAACAGAACACAATTCCTCACTTGTCTTACCGCAACTCTATAAATGTTCTTTTTTTCCTCTTTTTACCTACTATGCAGCCCAGACTGGCCTGGACCACAAGAGCCTCTTGTCTTAGCTTCCTGTTAGGATTTAATGCTCTGCCTAAAGTACTATTCTTTTGTTGACTCATGGCATAGAAGTGGTTAATTCTTTTTTTTTTTTTTTTTGTCGGTGATGGGGCTTGAACTCTGGGCCTGGGTGCTGTCCCTCAGCTCTTCAGCTCAAGGCAAGCGCTCTACCACTTGAGCTACAGCGCCGCTTCCGGTTTTCTGGTGGTTTATTGGAGATAGGAGTCTCATGGTCTCTCCTGCCCGGGCTGGCTTTGAACCGAGATCCTCAGATCTCAGCCTCCTGAGTAGCTAGGATTACAGGCGTGAGCTACCAGCGCCCTGCTAGAAGTGGTTAATTCTTCTATAAGGTTACAAAGTATTCACTAAATCTGAAATTTTTGCTAAAAACAATAATTTTGTCTTACCACAATTTGTATATCACTATAAATTTCAGCTTAACAGAATTCTGTAGTTACTAATGAGAAAAATTTAAAAACAGACAATTATCACTATCCTGAAGGGGATAATAAATTCAAATAGAAACTATCTTACAAGTCAAACAAAAAGGAATTGCATATTCTCAACCAAGGAGGTGATTTTTCTCTTTCACAAAGACTTTCCTCTGCTTACTTTTATGTGAACTAGAGTGTTCTCAAGAACACAATCAGTTAATATAGCAACCAATGTTTATTTTTTAATCTCTTAATAGCACATACGAGAGTCTATTAGCCTTAAATTTGTCAATATATACCTACATGCATTATAGGTATCTAACAGCATATACTCTAAGATAAATTCTAAGATTAAATTTATTGTCAATACTGCCTAACAAAACTTTTAATTACAACCAACATGGTCTACCCTCAGTGAGCCAGACAAATACATTAATTCACTAATATTTAATTCAGCTAATACATCCTGACTGGTTAGGATCAGATGATATAGCAGTGGCAACTATTGAAAACAATGTAGTTCCTGTTCTTATCTAGTAATAGGTAACTATCACAAAGTCTAATAAGTGCTAGGATGTAGACAAACATACGTAAGTTATAGCCCCAAAGGAGCACATAAAATCATCTAAATCAGTATGAAGACAAACAAGGCGAAGTTATATGTGAATAGAAAAATTAAAGATAAGCAAGCTATCACCCAGCTAAGAAGAGAAAATGATACTGATTGACACAAATATTTACAACCATCATTAGAAAAACAAAGAAAATAAAAATGTTAGGAGTAAAATCTGATAACCAATAAACAAGTGCTGACTATAGATTGGAAAAAATAAATCTAAGCTGGCCAAGGAAACCAAAGAGGTTACTTGGTGCCAGTAAAATCAACAAAAATTCATAAAATGGATATACACTGGGTACCTCCCAAAGCTTGTGTGGTTTCAATCTTAATATGGTTAAGTTTGTAGCTGAAACTCTATAGATGTAAATTACAATTTCCAGTTATCTTCCTCTACCATACAGAGGACAAATTACCCAATCCTTTCCAGATAGTAGACTCAAAGACCACAGGCAACACTTGTAGGGAAGGAGATGAAGAAACAATGAGATTAAGTAAATCTCTACTCCCTTAATTGTGAGAATTCTAACCCTTTCCGTACCCCCTTGACAAACAAAATGTTTAGAGCTATTTATATCTTTCTCCAGGCAAGAAAAGCAAAACATTCTTCTCCGGTAAATCACAAGCATACAACCTACTTATCCACAAAAGTAGTCATAGATAATCACAGTTGGAGATTTCCCAATGAAATGACCCTATTAGATCCTCCCAAAGTGCAGCTCATAAGTCTTGACCCACTCACATACAATGCGCTCCAGATTAGCTGTTCAATCAAAATGTATAGCTTTCTATTTTTTTCATTTTAAAACTCATTTACTATATTTTTTCTGTATACGAGTTTCAACTCAGAGCTTTGTACCCACTAGAAAAACTCTTGCTGAGTTGGCTCGTTAATTGGCGATAAGTATGTCTCAAATTTGTATGCCCTAGAAGACTCACTCTGATTCTCCTGAGTGGCTAGACGTATAGGCAGGCAAAATCACCACTATCAGCTTGTTATGGTTTCTTCTTTTTCTTTTTTTGTACTGGGGCTTGAACTCAGGGCCTTGCCCTTCCTAGGCAAACTCTATGTCACTGAGCTGTATAGTCAGTTCTTTTTGATTCTGTCATTTTTCAAATACTGAAATCTCAACTTTTGCCCAGGCCAGCTTGGACAACATCCTGTTTATGCTTCCCACATATCTGGGATTAACAGGCACATGTCACTGCACCCATTTTTTGTTGTTAAGATGAGATCTCATGAACTTTTTGCTCAAATCCTCCCAATGTGAGCTAGAATTACAGGTATGCGCCAAGTACCTGTTTCCACTCTGGTTACTTCTTAAGAGAGGGTCTTTTTTTTGGCCAGGACCAAGATCCTCTCATTTTCCATTTCCCACTGTCTCTGGAATGATAGGACTGTGCTTTCCAGCTTTCTTCTGTTCAGATGAAGTCCAGTTGATTTTTCTGCCCAGACCAGCCTGGAACTTTGATTCTTCTAACCTCATTGTCCCAAGTAGCTGACAGTTGTGTTCTACCATGCCCAGCTACTGGCTGACATAAGGTCTGTTGAACTTTAGCTCAGCCTGGTCTGGAACTGTGATCCCCCTGATCTCTACCTTCTAAGTACCTTGAACTATAGCCAAGAGTGACTAGTATCCCATTTCATTTAACTTTCTGGTGCTCTACCACTTCAGACATACTTCCACTTGTGCTTTTTGCTTGTAAGTTGGAGTTAAGAGTTTCTTGGATTTGTCTGCCTGGACTGGCTTCGAACCAAATCCTCTGATCTCTGCCTCCTGAGTAGCTAGGATTACAGGCATGAGCCACTTGCACAAGCGCATTTAATTTATAAACAATATGCTTTGATAAAAATTAAAGGTAGGGTGGATGAGAAAAGAGAATGCAAGAGTACCTAAGCAAAGTTCTAATTTCACCATTTTAAAGTAATTTCTATATATAACATAGAGAAGTTCAAAACAATTCCTCAGTCCTAAAAACATATATTCCAAATTAGGGTACCTAATAAGCAAAATGTACTCAACCTGTATATCCATTAACATAAATGGCAACTCCACTAAAAATCTCGGATGAAGTCCCATCCTTTTGCTTAGCAGCATCTGATCGAAACTGTTCATCCAATTTCTGGACCTTGGCAGCCATATACCCACCCTAGAATCAAGGGGGGAAAAAAGAGAAAAAGGTAAACAAGTCACAAAAACTTCCACTTTCATTCCATCCATTAATATTAAGTGAAGTAATCCAAGCCCCAAGAAAGATAGGTCCCATGGTTTCCCTTATTTGCAATAGCTAGTATATGTCTGGGACAAGCACAAACCGTCAGATAAGATGATGTTAAGCGAAATGAACTTCAAGATAGGACACAGTGTTTTTTTCTTTCTTGCTATTGTTTCTAATGTATTTATAAGGTACCATGTGATTTTTTTTGTTACTTTGTATGTCCCTCCCCCAAGGTATAACCTCTGTTTTCACTGTATTTGATGTTGGTATAATTTGGGGAGGGGAAGGGAAAAAATAAATTGTTTAAATAGGGATACAGGTGGACCCATTGCAACAATGAGATGTACAAGACACTATCTTGAAAAATGAACATTACAATTTATAGCTGAGGAGGTGGGAGGGAAGGGATGGTAGGGAAAAAACAAAGGAGGAGGCAACAATGCTTGGTAAGAAATGCACTCATTACCTTGTTCATGTAACTGTTAACTCCTCTGTACAGTATTTTTCACAATAAAAAATTTATTTTAAAAAAATTACATAAGCGGGGCTGGGAAGGTGGCTCAGTGGTAGAGCGCTTGCCTTGCATGCATGAGGCCCTGGGTTCGATCCCTCAGCACCACATAAGCAAAAAGGGAAGAAAAAAAAAGCCGGAAGTAGCCCACGACCGGACCAAAAAAAAAAATTACATAAGCAAACAATCTTATTTTGTGCTAGTGGCTAGGATGAAATGATGACCTCCTAAACATGAACTACAAGTCAAGACAATAAGTACACTAAGACTTTTATCTATCAATTCTATTTTTTAAAACATTTTATTACCTCTTAAGGATGTTTCTTTTAAAAAGAGAAAAGATAAGTCAATACTGAATATCATAAAACACCACTCCTAACTACAAAACTGAGCAAATTACTTCAGAGTTAAATCAATCAAGTATTTGGCAAATGGCTTAAGAGTTTTAGACTATCTTCTACTTTCTCCTACACAGGAAGCTTAAAATGAAGCAGCTGACCAGCAGTCTCTATAAAGAGGAACAAGAATACAATGAGTAATTTAATGGCTAAGTTCTGGAGCTAATCAATCTATTTGGTAGTAGTTTAACTTTCATTAGGTAACTTTAACTTCAGAAAAAACATATAAAGCTATCATTTAAATACTTTGACAATTATGAAATCAGTCCCAATTTTCCTAAACCACGGATAATTAAGTTTGTTTTGAAATGTCAGTGCCAAGATACATACTTATTTACAAAATGTGAATCACTTGTTTTAAAGTCTTACATGTTCATTATTAAAAAATTCAGAAAATGTAGAGTATAAAAAGGTATAATCCCCCGGGGCTGGGAAGGTGGCTCAGTGGTAGAGCGCTTGCCTTGCATGCCTGAGGCCCTGGGTTCGATTCCTCAGCACCACATAAGCAAAAAGCCGGAAGTGGCGCTGTGGCTCAAGTGGTAGAGTGCTAGCCTTGAGCTGAAGAGCTGAGGGACAGCGCCCAGGCCCAGAGTTCAGGCCCCATGACTGGACCCCACAAAAAAAAAAAAAAACAAAGAGCAGGACATGGTAGCACATGGAGGGGAGAGGGGACTGAGGCAGAAAGACAAAAGTTCAAGTCTAGTTCAAGTTACAAAGCAATACCTCATCTCCCCCCCAAAAAATAGGGGGCTGGGAAGGTGGCTCAATGGTAGAGCACTTGCCTTGCATGAATGAGCCCTGGGTTCCAATCCTCAGCATCACATAAGCAAAAAGAAAAAAGCCGGAAGTGGCGCTGTGGCTCAAGTGGTAGAGTGCTAGCCTTGAGCTGAAGAGCTGAGGGACAGCGCCCAGGCCCAGAGTTCAGGACCCACAACTGGACCCCCCCCCCAAAAAAAAGGAAAAAAAATTAGGGCTGGGAAGGTGGCTCAATGGTGGTGGTTCAATGGTGGAGCGCTTGCCTTGCATGCCTAAGGCCCTGGGTTTGATTCCTCAGCACCACATAAGCAAAAAGAAAAAAGCCAGAAGTGGTGCTGTGGCTCAAGTGGTAGAGCGCTAGCCTTGAGCTGAAGAGCTGAGGAACAGCGCCCAGGCCCAGAGTTCAGGCCCCACACCGGACCCAAAAACAAACAAACAAACAGAAGACAATCATTTTTAAGACAGTGAGCTACTTCATCTCACTTCTTTCCCAAAATGGAATTGCTTTTCTCACTGATAGCTGAATAGGCACTGTTTTAGACAAACAGCACTAAGAAAATGATAATAGGAGTCCTGGAGTCATCCAAGGATACAGATCTCTATACTTAGGTTTAGGAATCTAGGAATAAGAACAAACTGCAAGTAAACTGAATCAAACTGCCAAAACTGAATCCTCACATACATTATTTCAATTACTGAAATAAAAGGGATCCGGCTACAGCTTCAAGGCACTTGGCAAAAGCAAATGTAAATCTATAATGGATGAAAATAATATCCTACACTTCACGTCTATACAATCCATTTTGCAAATACAATGCCTGGCACAAAAACAAATACATCCATCACACAAGGAGAACCAGTAGAACAACAACAAAATTATAGACTTACAGAGACTATAGATAATGAATTTAACATACATTTAAAAATAGCCATGGTTATCTTCAAGTAAATTAAAGGAAAAATAATTCTGAATGTCTTATTTAAAAAAGAAAGAAAGAAATGGGAATAAAGAAACAGTAACTCTACACAAGGAAAAGGTTTTAGTGGGAAGGGAGAGGTGTGACCTAGAGCACGAAGCTAACAAACACTACCACACACACCTCCACAATTCTAGGAAACATCGACAGAGACCAGACATGCAGTGGAGCCACCTGACAGCCTCAACTGCAAGGCTAAAGGGAAGATGCAAACATCGGGAAGCAAACAACATGTACCTTTCTCAACACTACAGTTGACATGCACTGTAAATAATTTAGTGACACTCATGTGTATCTCCTTTTGGATACTCAAAATATTGTAATGAAAACACTGAGTATATAAAATTGCCGTTTATCTTGTGGTAGTCAGTATATATATGTAAAACATGGCTACAATACAAACAAATATGCTTAAAATATATGATAGCCCAACATATCAGTATCTGAAAAGGTATTTGGAATGTTTAATCTTATATACCTTTTCTTAAATTTAGTAGTTGTACAAAGAGGTTACAATTCTGTTAAGTCAGGTTATAAGCACAATGCTTTTTGATCAATGTAACCCCTTCCATCACATTTTCCCCATTTCCCTCCCATCCCTACCCTCAAGTTATTGTTTTTCATTTTAAAACTTTTTTAAAATTCACAAATTCTATGCTAATCATTTAAGAGCCTTACTATAGACCTCTACTCCTGCAAAGTGTTCACAAACAAAATTGCCTAGTAACACTTTCTTAGCAAGAACACAACAGATGATAATATAGCATAAAATCAGTAATTTGCTAACGGACCCTTTTCTTAGAAACCGTGGACATGTAAAGGGTGTAAATTTCTGCTAACCAGTAAGAATCATCAAAAAAGCAAGCAGCTCTGTCTAGAAAAAAAAACTCTGTTCTATGAGAGTGATGAGATTCTTCAAGTAGAATTTTCTCTAATAAAAGGAGGGCAAAAAAATCAGGATACCACTAACTGACAGAAAAATCCCTCAGAAAAACGCCTTTTTCAAATCCTGTACTTCAGGTAACTTTTCTAATTACTTTGTGCCATTTTTGCTACATTAAGAAGAGATGGGTCAAACGCTGGTGGCTCAAACCTGTAATCCAAGCTAATGAGGAGACTTGAGTTCTGAGCACCATGGGTAGAAGCCAGCCCAAGGAGAAAAGTTCATGAGACAGTTAACCAGCAAAAAGCTGGAAGTGGAGTTGTGGCTCACATGGTTGAGCACTAATCAAGAGCACAAAAGCTTGGGGACAGCAACCTGGTCCCAAGTTCAAGGTCCAGGACTGACACACACACAAAAAAAGAGATGGGCTCTGTATTGAATAGTCATCCAATTGCCTAGCTAGGCTTTTAAATACAAAGAGTGAGAATCTCTTGCAGACTGGATTTCCAAGACCTTTGGAAAGTGATAAAGAATTTTAAAACTGTCTAAAATAATTTATCAACATTCCTTATGTGGCAACATTAACAGATGTGCAACTGTAAGCGTCAAAATAGTGCCTAAAAGAACAAAGAGTAAATTAGTATGTGTGAAAGTACATTCATCCCTAGCATTTTGATTATGACCTCAACACTAGCTATTAGTGGACTATGTCCAGCTCCCTGTGTCAATATGCAATAACAGCTAACCAGGTGAGGTAAGTTAAAGGCAAACAGAGTAGTTAGTGGGTCATGCCTGTAAGTACTAGGTCCTTGGAAGGCTGAAGTTGTTGGGATCAAAGTGTAAGGCCAATCTAGACAGAAAAAGTTTGTGAGAACTGTAAAACAGAATCTGTGCTCCGTGATGCACACCTTCTATCCTATCAGGATACTTAACAAAGGTAAATTATGCCTGGACAGAAAATGAGGCCCTATCTCAAAAATAGCGAGCAAATGTTAAGCACTGAGAGTGTGGTATAACAGTAAGAGTGCCTGTCTGGCAAGCATGAAGACTACATTTTAAGTTCCAGTACCAAAAAATAAAAAGAACTGATAATGTAGGGATGATTCTCTCCAGCAACTAAACTGGCATTGTATGTACACAAAAAATTTTAAATTAAGATTTAGATATTTCTGAAGTTTTAAAATTTATTCATTTTTATAACACTTGGCAAAAACCTCAATGAATCTACTAATAAGGCAAGCTTACTATACAGAAGATTTAACATGTTTGCATCAGTATTGATCAGTTACATATTCATAACTCTAAAAGTCTGTGACTATTAAAAAATGAAATGAAAGCTGAGTGCACATTGTCAGTCCCTGCCAGAAAACCACACTGACATCCAGGCACAAAGAATAAAGAAAGGTTTATTGCCAGCAAAGGGACCAGTAAGACCCCTTTCTCACAATATGAGAAGTGTGGCTATGGTCTGGGGTGACCTAAATAACCCAGAGGGGCTAGGAGGCGGGGACTTTGGTATGGACCTGTGAGCCAGGGGTTTCATCATGGCAGGCTAGGATTTATGGCTGCTGCCCAAGTGGCAGAGAAGGTATCTGCAGCTGCCCAGACTTTAAAAAGGAAGCTTATTATCTTATATGATTGTAATTGTTCCAAACGAGTGCCATATTAAGGTAAAGGGGGTAGGAAGCCAATTATTTATTGCCTATACCAAATGGACATAGTCTTGCCTGGGAGACGAGCATTTGCTAAGGCTATGGAAAAGGAGCCTATTAGACTAACACACACACTTGCAATTTTAGCACGCAGGGGCTAGCTAACCTAGGAAGATCTTGAGTTCTAAAGCCAGCCTGAGCCACAAAGCCAGAAGCTCTATCTCAAATAACCAAATGAACAAACATGTAAGTGAAACTATTGTTAAGTAGCTTTTAATCACACCTATATCCTGGCTACTCAGGAGGTAGGTGATCTGAAGGATAGCAATTTGAGGCAAACCAGGGCAGAAAAGTCCAGTGAAACTTTCTCTAACATAATGAATAAAAAAGAGGGCTAGAGTCATGGCTCAACTGGTAACTGCCAGCCTAGCAAGAGTGAAGTCTTGAGTTCAAACTTCAGTACTGCCATCCCTAAAAGATACTGTTGGTTAAACTGGCAGAACATCCTCAATTTGTTAGATATGCCTTCAGATGTGGGGTGTGGTGCAGAAATACCAACTCAAATGGAATTCTGCTAGGTAGTTTACTTTTGTAAACTGTATGCCATCTGCCAAAATCTTACAGGCAAGCACACAGAACAGGTAGGCTGCTTCCTTTTTATTCCTAAAGCAGCAGACAGTACTTCTCTACTCAGATTGGCAGAACTCAGGTTTACAATCTGAAACAGGATGTGGCTTATTAATAGAAATAGGAAGTCTTAATCTGAAACAGGATGTGGCTTATTAATAGAAACAGGAAGTCTTAATTAACAACACAATGTAACTAAATTTCAATGAGCTTTTAACAGTTCTTAATTCAACTGTAGCAGAAATAGGATGTCATCCACAAGGGCTGGGCCTCCTGGTCCAAACAGGAACTTTTTTCAGAAAAATAATTCTCACAAAATGGACAGAAAGGAAGTAACCCACTTTGACAGAAAAGATAGCTTTCCCCCCCCCAAATTCAAGTCCCAGTATCAGCATAAATAAATACACATATACAAGAAAACAAAAAAAGAAGAATGATGGTTGGGGGTAGAGTATTATTTATTAGGCAGAGTCCTTAGACAAAATAAATGTGTGAAAATGTCTGTACCACAAATAATGTCCATGGAACTGCATGTTTAAAAGTGGCAAAATGCCATGCCACAAAATTTAACTTAAATTTTAAATGTGTAAAAAAGCAGTCTCCCTTAATACAACCACCAAAACACAGGACTGTAAAAACAGAAGCATGCTAGCCACAACTAGGATCACCAAGACTAGAAAAGGGGTGGGAAACATGTGCAAAACTGAGAAAGAGGTTCCTTTAAAAAAAAATCTGTACTTGTGATTCTCTTCAGACAATCAGGCAGTGAAAAGCCAAATGCAAAAGCAATTTGTAAGGACCAAGCACTGCCCTTGTGAGCAATTAGGTTAAACAAGGTGCTAATCCATACAGAAAAAAAAAAAAAACTGACAATGCCTGCCTTTTAAGTATTTGTGTATGTATGTGTGTGCGCGCCAGTCCTGAGGCTTGAATTTAAGAGCCTGGATCTGGCCCTGAGCTTTTTCAAAGTTAGCATTCTACCACTTTGAGATGCAGCTCTACTTCTGGCTTCTTGGGTCTTAATTGGAGTTAAGAATCTCATGGACTTTCTTGCCTGGGATGGCTTCCAACCATGATGATCAGATCTCAGCCTCCTGAGTAACTAAGATTACAGGTGTGAGCCACCATCACCTGGCTTTTCCAAAGTATTATTAAATGGTGAAGGCTTTAGTATTAGATAAAACAGCCTTTGGTGTAACATTTAGTACAAAAAATATTTGTTTTGAGATTTTTGTTGTGATTTAACTGTAGAGATGACCACTGTTTCTCAAACTCAGAGGTTACAAGAAACTGTAGATTTAGAATTTCATACCCCAGAGAAGCACAGCATACTTCCAGACACATCCCATCTTTAAAGTCAGGTTTTGACTTTAAAGGAAATTACTAGCTTTTAGGGATTCTAAACCAACATACAGTTTACATTCTAAGAACAGTGCTCTGTGAGTAGTTATTTTCTTTATTGAAGACACCTTTGAAAAAAAAAGTCAAGGTTTCTAAAATCAGTTTTTATGCTGGACCTAATACAACCCTCTTTTTTGTTGTTGTCGTTGGTCGTGAGGCTTGAACTCTGGGCCTGGTCGCTGTCCCTCAGCTCTTCAGCTCAAGGCTAGCACTCTACCAATTGAGTCACAGCGCCCCTTCTGGTTTTCTGAGTGGTTTATTGGCAATAACAGACTTTCCTGCCCGAGCTGGCTGTGAACTGGCATCCTCCTATCTCAGCCTCCTGAGTGGCTAGGATTACAGGCGTGAGCCACCGACGCCTGCCACAACCCTCTTTTGAAACAGTTAAAAAAAAAATCTATCTTTCATATACTGAAACATTTTCCTGTTAACATTTTTCTATTTAAACAAAACAACTTGTGGTAGATGAAAATAGCATTTTCTCCTGCCCACTTTTGGTTTGTTTTGAGCTAGTGTCATACTATATTGGCCTTGAATTTTTAGGCTCAGTTCAAAGTAGTTGAGACTACAGACAAATGCCACCACATTCAGGTGAGACACTATCTTGATTAACACTAAAAAAATAAAAAATAAAAAAAATAAATCTCATAGAACTTAACCTAGTATTTTGGTAGAACCGAATTCTGAACTCAGATTTTGAGCCTGATAGGCAGGCACTCTCTCTACCAATTGAGCCAAGCCTCCAGTCTAAATTCAAAGATCTGTATCAAATAAAAGTGGCAAACAACACACTACAGCACTATGAACCCCTTCCAAAGCAGCACTGGCACAAATTTATTCTTTAAATGAGTCTGATCTTTCTTGGAACACTCAATTATCCTTCCATTGCTGATTTGTGTTTTACACTGCTTTGTCATGGCAGTCCGTATTCTGTCTTGGATAAGGTGTTCCTTTTATTTTTACAAAAAAAAAAAAATGTTTACTGTTAAAAAAAAAAGAAGAAAAACACTAAGGAGGAACAAAGGAAATTATCCAGGTTTCTACCTTCTACACACACACACACACACACACACACACACACACACAAACACACCCTAATACAGTAACATTTGCATTCCATTTCCTTCCTTTCAGTACTCAAGCTGTTAGCAATTAATTTTTTTGCATTTAAACTAACCTTAGATTTCCATTAACACCTGTTTTTCCAAATGGCTCTTTACATCTAGATTCATCTTTACAGATTTATAGAATAAGCAGGGCAACCACTATTAACTTTGTACAAAATTTTACTAGGATTAAGAAGTTAAAATGTGCCAGGCACTGGTGGCTCAAATCAGTAATTCTAGCTACTAAGGAGGCTGAGATCTGAGGATCACGGTTCAAAGCCAGCCCAGGCAGGAAAGTCTGTGAGACTCTTATCTCCAATTAACCACCAGAAAATCAGAGTGGTGCTGTGGCTCAAGTGGTAGAATGCTAGCCTTGAGCTGAAGAGCTAAGGGACAGTGCTCAGGCCCAGAGTTCAAGCCCTATCACCGACAAAAAAAAAAAAAAGGCTAAAATGTTTTATATAAGGTTAACTGCTAGTTTGTAGCACACACAAAAAAATCCTATTTATGTCTGGACACTATAAATAAAGAGAAGTGTAGCCCTTGGCCAGTGGATTTTGGGAGGTAATATTAACCCTTGGAATGTTCTTCCTGTTAAATGACATTTTTTACTAGGGGAGTTTGAGCCACTCTAAAAATAACCTAATAATGAGATTTACATGGGAGCTGTGAACTATGTTTGTCAACATCCTGAAGGTCTGGTAGGTAAACATCAACCATACCAGCAGCCAATAAAACCCTAAGAATACAGACTCTAGACAGAGGCTTCAGTAAGCTTCACTTCTGTCAGTACTGCCTGAGCACTGTAACCAGTGCTAAAAATTAGCATTGTCCAGGACTCCACTAGGAGAGAAAAGACATAATTTCTGTATCAGAACTCTCTGTTGTGCACCTCTCCCGTTGGCTGATTTTAATCTGTATCTTTTCATTATAATCCAATAATAAGCACAAGTGCTTCCAAGATTTCTATGAACTCATCCAGAGATCTGCTGTACCAGAGAGTGGTCCCAAGGATACCCGAAGTAGAATTAAAACATTTGACTCAAATGACAATCATTAAGTTGTTGTAATACAGAAAATATTCTCAACAGTAAACAATCCTTTTATATAAATATACTCATTATGTAGTAACCTGTTCCATTTTTAATATAATGGATACGGGCTACCCCTATCACTGCTAGCTTTAGCTGTCAACTGGGTAAGTATGTGTTCTCATTTTTTTCAGGGTTTGGCTGCCATGATGGAAATCTGACTATAATCAGAAAGGGAGTTAAGCTAGGTGATACCAGCCTGACTTCTTACGTCCACTTAAACCTATGTAAAATTCCAGTAACAACTCTTGACACTTAAAACTGAAGGATGAATGTCTCTGAAGTCATGGAAACTTTATGTCTCGAATATTCCCAGGCCTTACCAGACAGACCTCTTCACTTGACAAGAATATAATCTTATGTCCTTTAAAATAAAACTCTATAACCAAATGTTATCATTCATACCTGTAATCCAAAACTTGAGACCCTATCCAAAAAATAAATAAAACAAGAAAAGGTTGAGGCATTGCTTAACTAGCAGAAGGCTTATCTAGCAAACAGGAGGCCCTAAGTTCGAATCCCAGTGTCAAAGAACAAACAACAACTATAATCTCAAAAAAAGCACTTTCATGAGTTCTATGAGCCATTCTAGAAAATTATCAAATCTCAGGGAGTAGTGGAAACTTTAGAAATTGCAGTCACTTAATCAGAAGTGAGGGCTGCCGAAGCCCTGAAATTTGTGATTGATATCTGAGGTAAGTAACAGGTATGTTGTAGACTGTGCTTTCAACCTGGATGTCTGACCTAACTCTAGGCAGCTGGTAACAAAATTACACAGCAGCTATAAAATAAGAAAACACTGCTAGACTTCTATTCCCAGCACTCTAATGAGAACTAAAGGAGAACGAGTAGACTGAAAGCATGTAAAAACACATTACAAAACTTAAATTGTTTTTTAGCTTTGTTTAAAACAGTAAGGAAACTGTAAAAATAGTTTTAAAATTTAAGATTATCTAGTATAAATAGGCCAAGTTTTTAAAAGGGCTTAAAATTAAACCACATTGTCCAACTTGAAAAAAAGGGTTCTGAAGGCAGTGTTAAAGAGCCAACAAGTATTCAAGAAAGAAGAACTTGCTATAGAGTAAAATTAAGAACTTGATGAAAGGCTTCTAAAAACAAAGAGCAGGCTGGGAAGGTGGCTCAGTGGTAGAGTGCTTGCCTTGCATGCATGAGGTCCTGGGTTTGATTCCTCAGCACCACATAAGCAAAAAGCCGGAAGTGGCGCTGTGGCTCAAGTGGTAGA
>NW_012267263.1:5145261-5152811 GCF_000151885.1 Dipodomys ordii
GGCTCAAGTGGTAGAGCACTAGCCTTGAGCTGAAGAGCTGAGGGACAGCGCCCAGGCCCAGATTCCAGGCCCCACGACTGGACCCAAAAAAAAATAAAAACTAAGTCATAATTTCAACTATGTAACTCATATAACTCCTAAAAGATAAAAATGCAGTAAATCCATTCTCATTAATCCAAATGTAGTAATGGTGGTGTTTAGAAATAGTTATTTTGTAAGTAAATTCAAAGTTTCTCATTTTCTCTTTTGACAAGGTCCTGCTAAGTGACTCAGGCTGGCCTTGAACTCATGTATTGTATAGTAGACTAGCCTTGAACTCTTAATCCATTTTCTGCCTCAGCCTCCTAAAGTGCTATAATTACAGAGATATGAGACATCACACTCAGCTAATTAGTTCCTCTTGAATTTTAGGCATAATGTAGAATGAATGTAGCCAGTAAGCAATCTTTTGATCACTTATATACTGGGTTTACCTAGAGATAAGATACTAAAAGTACTCTTAATCAATCACAGCCAACCTCTTTTTGTTGTTCATGTAATTTACATATAAAGCAATGGAGCCAAAGTGACCTTTTTTTTTTTGGTAGTATTAGATTTTAAATCAGGGCCTTATACTTATTAGGCAAGTAGTCATACTTAAGCCACACCTTAGCCCTTTTTCAGGTAGGGTCTTGTACTTTTTGCAGGAACAGCCTCAGAACACAATCCTATCTACACCAGAAGTACCGCCAGGCCTAGCTAGTTCTTTGAGATAGAGTATCACAATCTTTTGGCCCTGGCTGAGATTATAGGTGTTAGTCATTTTGCCCATCCCAAACTGGCTTTTATAAAGGGTTTTCAAACTATCCTGTGGATAAGACAGCTACCTGCCCAAATGAAAAAGCCTCACTTTTAACTGAGTTATAAAGAACAAGAATTTTTCCCATTACTTTCCAATGATTTTTTAAAAAATGAAAACTTTTAAATCACATTTTTACAAAAACTTGTTCCCATTTTTTTTTTCTGAGGTACTGGAGTTTCAACTCAGGGCATCGTGCTTACTGATCTTGCTTACTTAATGTTCTACTACCCGAACTATGCCTCCAGCCCTGCTTTTTTGGTGACTACTTTGGAAATGGAGTATCAGACTTTTCTACTCAAATTGAGATTCTCTATATCTCAGCCTCCTGCATAGCTAAGGTTACAAGCTCAGACCCAGTGGTGGCTTCAATTTTCTGTCTTCTTGAAATCTGAGATACTGTGTTTGGTTTTTCCTTGAGTAGTACAGGGGACAATTAATTGTAGCAGGAAATGGTCTTTCTTTTTTAAGAGCCCAGTCTAATGCATGTCTTCATTATTTGGTATCCTGAGAAACTGAATAGTAAGAAATCAATCTTGTAGGTTTTATGTAAGATGACGACAGAATGAAACTGAATAAGGCTGATAGTGCTATTATTTATTTTTTCATATAATTTTTTAAACCTACAAACATAAAATCAACATTGAAAGTACTCAATATTCAACTAATACTTTCTTGCTTAAAGAAAGTCAACAAACATGGTATACTTTCTGAGACAGTATTACTGAAGCCCTTTGAGACTTAGGCTGACCACACATTCTGGGGCAAAGCTTCTTGAAAAAAAAAATTAGTGAAAATTTTTATTAATATATTCAAATAGGGGCTGGGAAGGTGGCTCAGAGGTAGAGCGCTTGTCTTGCAAGCATGAGGCCCTGGGTTCCATTCCTCAGCACCACATAAGCAAAAAGAAAAAAGCCGGAAGTGGCGCTGTGGCTCAAGTTGTAGAGCGCTAGCCTTGAGCTGAAGAGCTGAGGGACAGCGTCCAGGCCCAGAGTTCAGGCCCCACTACCAGACCCAAAAAACAAAACAAAACATTCAATAAAAACATCTTGTTGTAAAATGGAGGGGTAATGGTACTCACTGGACACTACGTTGAAAATGAACTATACAATTTGTGGGTGGGAATGGAAGGGAAAACTGTGAAAGTGAGGGAAGGGGTAATATTGTCTTAAGAGAAATGTACTCTTTACTTGACTTATTTAACTGTAACCCCCTCTGTATATCATCTTTATAATAATAATAAAAATTATAAATGCCCTATTTATGAAAAAAAGGTTTTAGAGTGAAAGAACAGCTTCTAAGTCCTACTTTTCCATGTTAGCAATTCAACGACTCTCAATTCCTTCTAGTAAAATATATAGCGCCAACACTAAATCTCTAGAGTTTAATCAACCATTCATAATTAAAATATGCTCACAAATAAAAGTCTTACAAGATGTCAAAAGTCAATAAAATATATGTAAAGACAAGGCACTAAAGCTAGATACCAGTGGGCTCATGCCTGTAAGCCTTGCTACTTTAGCCTGCAATCTGGGGACTCAGCCAAAACAGAAAAGTCTGTAATATATGTTCAATTAACCACCAAAAAAAAAAAAGACCAGGCCAGGAGCATGGCTCAAGCATCAAGCAGTAGAACACCATTCATGAGCAACAGGCAATGAGTTCATACCCTAATACTGGCAAAAATAAAAACACAAACCTGAAACCAATATTCAATCTTAATCAGCAGAAATGTATCATTAATAACTTACACTAAACACTTGCTACCTTTAACTAATCCTCCAACAAATGTAAAGATTTTTTTTCCTTAAATCTTCTGTACCATATCCATTATATTCAAAGCCTCTTCAAACTATTTATAAAAAAGAGGTAACACAACACATATGCTTTTACTTATTTTTAATGACTTCTTGATTGAGGAAAAAATTATTTTGGGGTATCAACCTAAAAATGTGTTTCACACATAAAAATAGTTAAAAGAAATATGTATCATAATGTGATAAAATGGCAGTTTGTCCTCCCCACCAAAAAAAAAAAACCAAACCCTTATTCTTGGCTCTTTTCTTGCCCATGTGATTAAGTACCATCATCTCAATAAAACCACTTCTTTATGACTGTGCCTACTTAATGTGATAATCATAAATATTCAATGAGACATCTTACCTAGCAAAGAAACTGTTACACAGTACATATTTCATGATTTAGGAATTAATTTTGAGACACATGCTACAGGGCCAGGCCTTTCAAATTGTGTAAGTGTAAGGCCCAATACAGGATCTTATTAGTCAAAGTTAGGATCTTATTAGTCAGTTGAGTCTGAGAAAAAAAACAAAAAGGCATTTTACACACTATGTTGAAAATGAACTTGGGGTTATGGGGGGAGGGAACTCAGAGAGATCAAGAGAAAAGGTGACAGTGTTCAAAAAGAAATGTATTCTACCTAATTTATGTAACTGCAACCCATATGTACATCTATCATCTTTATAATAATTTTTAAAAGGTATTTTACTAAGGACAAGGAGACTAAGTAAAAATTACTGTTAGATTGCCACAGGCAGAATCTGTATTTAAAAATAATTCAAGTTGCTTTAGCTCAAAGTATCAATTATTAACAAAGTTAGGGGGAAAACAAAGGAGGAAGTAACAATACTGGATAGGAAATGTACTCATTACCTTACTCATGTAACTGTTACCCCTCTGTACAGTATATTTACAATAAAAATATAATAAAAAAGAAAATGAGTAAAATTCCTATTTTAGAGTTCTGATGTTGAACGTGAATACAGATAAAAGTGTCTTCTGTAATAATACAATATGAATAAGACTTTATGTTGAATAAATGGAGTTCTTGTAAAAAAAAAATTTCAAGTTGCATTAGCTCAAAGTATCAATTATTAACCAAGTCACTAGCTCCATCAAATCCTTTCCTATTCCTGAAAATGCTAAAGAAAAAATAATCTATGAAAAGGAGAGAAAGGTAAAGGTACATATAAGTTCTAATTGAAGATCAAATATCATTTTGGGAAAATCTTTAATGAGAAAAGGCAGAAATTGAGCATACTAAAGATATGACAAAATATCTCTTCCTTCTTAAATATTAGAAGACTCACACTTCAACTGGATGTTCAAGGATTTTCCTATCTGAGGACAGGAAGCCTACAGCAAGTCCTTTCATCACTACACTCTTATCTCCAGTGGAACTTCAAAGAGAAATACATAAAAGCCACTCTCTGGTGGATAGTTGGGATAATTAAGCATTTCCACAGACCGATTTAAAAAAACTGACTTACACATTAATAACAAATACAGTTCACTATTCTGAGATTTATTTTTTAATTTGTTCTAGACACCCACAAAACTGAATTTACAAGTTTTCTAAGTAAAATTTCAGTAGCCAAAAAAACCTATCCAAAAAAGTAATATAAAAATGAAGTAATTTGAACTGGTTATAGTGATTCATGATACTTGGAGCTAGGACTGTTGTTAGAAGGTCGGCCTATAGTTAGAGGTCACCCTTGACAAAGTTAGACCCTATCTCAAAGATCCAGCCAGGCATGGTACTTTAACATCTGTAATCTTAGTTACATGGGACTGCAAGTGGGAAGATCACAGTCTGAGGCCAGCCTGGGCAAATACCTGAAAATAAGGCAAAAATGGCTAGGATGCAGCTCAAGTAGGGGAGTGCCTGCCAACCAAGTGTGAGGCCTTGAGTTCAAATCCCAGTACCACCCTCCTCCCAAATAAAGGAATGAATTCATCTTTATCTTAGGCCAAAATACAAAATCCTAAGTCAACACTCTAATTCTAAATAGTTTTAAAGTATATAACCATGACCTAAGCACTTTACACATATTAACTCAATTACTCACAGTAATCATGTAAGATAATTAGTTATTTTATAGATGCACAAACTGAAGCATGAGTTATTAACTTGCCCTAGGCCAAACAATCAGTAATGCTAGGAGCCAGGATTTTGACTCAGCTTGTCCAGAAGAATGTTCAAGTCAACTATAGCATTTATTCATTTAACAAATTTTACTGAGAGCCTAAGGTATTAACTTCTAAAATACGTGGCCTAGTAAGTATTAGGGATAAAGCAACATACAACTCAGACATGATTTCTGCCCCATAGATGGAAAAAATAAGTCTAATGGAGGAAATCAATCAGTAAGTGATAACCGTCTATCTTCATCTAATAATAAATACTGGTAGGAGGAGAGGGAGTGAAATCTTCAAGTGCAAAGGAAGACATTGAGGATGGTTTCTATTTTAGGAGTCAAGGGAAGACATATGAGCAGCTAGCAGAAGGTAAGAATTCTGACTTAAAGGGATGACTCAGGAAAAATGGGATAGCATTCTAAATTAGGAAAAGTTTGTTCAAATATTGTGAGACTGATGTAGGGTACTGAGGTAACACACAAGGTTAGAAGCTGGCAGCTGCCAAAAATCAATTATAAATATAACAGGAACTTCTTCAAGAAAATGATTATTATTTTTTAAAGATCAGTTATGTGGGGAATAAGAGAGCAAAAGATACAGGGACATCAGTGAAGACAGTAATCCACAGTCTAAGCAAGATACTAGAATTTATGTCTCAACTTGTGTATAGTTTATATACAGATGAGATACTAAAAGATGATCCTGCAAACCTAACCATTCACAAAAAAAGACTTATGAAACCCTCCTTAACAAAAGATGAACAAATGAAGCAGTGGTACTCACTAGACAATATGTGGGTGGAGAATGGGAGGGAAAAACTGGCAGAGAGTGAAGGGTGACAATGTTCAAAATGAAATGTATTCATTAGTTGACTTATGAAACTAACCCTTCTATCACTTTTATAATAAAAAAATAAAATTTAAAAAAAACTCTTCTTGTACTCCCCTTGGAGACACATTTGGGAAAAAAACAGGTTTTAAATATCCATTAATATTTATATTAATGGTTCAGCTGGTACTATTATACGAAACAAAAAAATTGTGTGTGTGTATGTGTCAGTACCCAGGTTTGAACTCACTGCCTCATGCTCGTTTGGTTTTTTCCACTCAAGGCTAACCACAGCTCCACTATGACTTTTTACTGGGTAAATGGAGATAAGAGTTTCTGCCTGGGCTAGCTTCTAACTGATACTCATGTCTCAGCCTTTGAAATTCTCAGAAATTAGGATTACAGATGTAAGCCACTACTACTAGTGCCAAGTCACTTTCTTTAGTCTACAATTCATCCATTTAGAGACAACAGTTACCTAACATTGCTTGTGATTAGTTTTCCTTTCATGCTTTTTGTCTGGTTTATGCTAAATAGTAACGTGCACGTTCGGAGTACCCACTGTATACTAATCTTACAAGGTAAGAACTCATTCAAGACTAAAGTGCCCAGAGTGGAATATAAGGTCTTCATTCTATGAATCAGAAAAAAATCCCATATTAGTAATCTAACTTGTCCAAGGTCACACAGTTAAGTAGCAGAGCTATCAAAGACCAGACTAGCCAGGAGCTGGTGGCACATGCCTGTGATCCAGGTATTCTGAAGGCTGAAATCTGAGGATCACAGTTCGAAGCCAACACTGGCAGGAAAGTCTGTGAGATTCCTATCTCCAATTAACCACCAGAAAACAGGAAGTGGCCCTGTGGCTCAAAGTGGTAGAGTACTAGTCTTGAGTGCAAAAACTCAGGGACAGAGCCCAGGCCGAGTTCAAGGCCACAACCTACAAAAAAAAAAAAAAATCAGACTATTAAATGTACACACACACTTATTACCAATGATTGGATTGTTACTGTATTTAATTCTCTTATGCAAATGAATTGTGTTGCAGGTGAGGGAAATGGAGTGATTCAAACACTGAAGAATATTTCCTACTTGAGCTTATATACGGAATCTTGTGAGTTCTCACCTTAAAAAATCTTAAATACGTATTGGTAGAAAAAGTTAAAAGTTTACGACAAAAGACAAGGATTTGATAGAGCCTGGCTGCAGAGGACCTAAGAGACACAAGAGGCTAGGGGGTAAAAGAATAATCATCAGACCACAGGGTAAATGGCCAACAGCCCCATACTAAGAAAATTACTGTGAAGTGGGATCCTACAAGAAGGACGGTAGGTGAGTTTCCAAAGAGTCCAGCACAGGAAGTGCAGGTAGGAACGAGCTAGGAATAGTTGCACAAGCAAAAGCCAAGGAGGATATGAGGGGAAATAGAGACCCTACATTTGAAGAGCAGATGGACGGTAACCGTCGTTGAGTTACTACGTCGGGGGGCACGAGGGGGGGGGCTTACTCCCGGATTAAGCCAGAGATCAGAACGCAGGCGGCGTGAACTCTCCAGTCCCTCACCAATGCCTTTCAAGGGCAAAGTCGTTTCCACTAGTTTCACTTTCACCATCCGGCTTCTACGTGGTCCGCGGTGGGCCGGAGAAGCCAGAATTTGGCTTCTTAACACCTGTGATTTTGGTTGATCAAGAGCGCCGCAGGTCTACCGCGGTCAAACAGCAAGGCCCACGGCCCTGAGGTCCACGCCGGGACCCAGTGCTTCCCGCGGCGCGTGGCCGGATGGGGGGCGGGGGGCCCGGTGAGGACGGTGGGCCCCCGAGACGGTGACTGCGCGGGGCAACGAGTAAACCAATTGCCTCCGGACGCGGACTCTGGGTTCACCCGGGCGGGAGGACGCCGAGCCGAGCGGCGCCGGGAGGCGGGGAGTCGCCGGCGTCCTTCCAGG
>NW_012267263.1:5153746-5193111 GCF_000151885.1 Dipodomys ordii
GGCCGCGGCGCCGCTGCCCGCTCGCTGTAACCGCCGGCCGGCCGGCCCACCCCGCCTCGGGCTCCGCAGTGGCGGTAGAAGCCACAGGGCTGGCTTCAAAGCCTGGTGGCTCGGTGGAGAGACGCCCCACGCCCGGCTCGGCGGCACTACGATCGATGTGCAGTGACATCTAGTGGAGAATCGGGCGCACGAGCCGGCACTGGGGGCGGGGGGGTGAACGAGGGAGAACCGGGGCCCACGAAGGCTCGCGTGGGGCGCGGGGGGGGGCTGCAGGCCGCTCGGCCGCGCCAGGCACGGGCCCCATCTTCTGAGTCCCTTGACCGCGGGCCCCGGATGTTTGTGATGGGTCCGCAGGTGTTCTTGGCCTCATCCCCTGCAGCGCCTAAATCACACGGGAAAGCAATCTGCCTCTAGTGTTAACAACAACAACACTGGATCACGTATGCTTAAATGCAATTCCAATTAAGGGCCAAAAGGGCCATCTTCTCCTCTTAGCCGTGTCGGTTGGATAGGAGACTGCGTGGTGGTCATAAAAGTCCTAATGAACACACGGGATGCCAGCCTTCCCACAAAGGCGCCGCAGTTCTTTATTCATACCTTTATCCGAAGTAGTTGAAAAGGAGTTGGTACTTAGCAAATAATCAGTATCCTTTTCAAAATTAATTTGCAGACCTGGGTCTTGTTTCCTGGCAAAGTAGAGGATAGCTTCCCCCGCTCTTTGTCTTTTTCATCTTGTAGACATCATAAATCCACTAACTTCGGCATTCTTTTCCCTACCCCAACAGAGTCAGACTGCATGGTTTTCTGGGATCTGTGAGTTAAAACAAATGGGGGTGACTTCCAATAGTCACTGCCAGTTGCCAATTGCAACACCAGAGGGGCATGTTCCGAAACGGCACAGGAAACCAAACAGTGACAACCCTTTATTAATTATAAGGCTCCTTAAAAAAAAATCTATTTCTAAAGGGCACATTTCTCCACTAAGGAGAAATGACAAAATTTGATTTTCAAATTGAAATATAACCTGTGAACTCTACAGGAAATGCACCATTGGATTTCCACTGCAGTTTTACTTCTTACTCTTTGTAATCAAGACACCCCCCCCAAAAAAAAAATGTCCTGCATTTTCTTAAGCAAGAAAGAAGCTTGTAGCTAATCGACCATGGCAGTACTTTTTTTTATAGAATGTAGGTAAACTATATAAAGTGCATTTTGGTACAAACTAGTAGTCAGCTTCCAAGTATCTTGTTTTCTAGATAAAATAGGATAAAAAGATGTAAAGAACAATAAAATTGTGGACAAACTCTAGAGTCTTTGTTATTAATAACTTCGTTCAAGTTTAGTTTTCCAGAATGGTGTGACTCATACCACCCCATAACATCTGAAGACTTTTCAACTCATTCATTCATCTAATTCTATTTATTCTCATCAGGATTATTTTTCCCACCTAAGGGGAGATAACTGACTTTGGAGAAGGCAACTGATATGGCTAGTCTGTCCCCCCACCACACACACACACACACACACTTGGGTGTGCTTTGGGGCACTGTGTATTTTCTCTGTTTTCTAAAGTTTGTTAAAATTCATTTGAAAATTCAATCATGACTGGTATCTCAAGGGTCCTATGACAGTGCAGACCAGGACTGCCCTTGTAAGGACATGTCTTCTGCTAGTGTTTTACCTCTGGATCTGTCAGTAAGCCCTTTTTAAACATCCATACTAGTCTCTCAAGTACCAAAAACAAAAAATAAGCGCATGAAATCATTAAGAAAAACACAGGTTTGTAGTCAAGTCCTTGGGGTGATGCACACACAGTGACTCACTACATGATGATGCAGATTGTTACAAGACCTTCTGTAACAATGAAAGGCGAAAACAAGAAAAATGAAAATAATGGAGAATGAATTCATGCCCACAGACACAGAGATAGGAAGTGGAAAGCAAAATGGGTTTGCCAATACACATAGTAATATCACACCTTTCATGAAATTCTGGAGGATTCCACAATTAACTATGTACAAACATTCTGTATGCTACTCACTTTTATGTCAGGAGACACAATGCATTTATTTCCTGCCCTCAAAAAACTGTGATAAGGAAGGCAAATAAATAAATACACCTGCAGCACAGGTTCAGAACTACCACCTGAGAACAACCTGTGGAACAAAGAGAGCCTATCAGGGAGACTTCCTAGACAAGTGGCATTACCATGTGGTGAATACCTATAATCCTAGCTACTGGGGAGGCAGAGCCAAGAGGATCTTGGGATCAAGGACAGCTCCAGCCAAATTAGGAAGTTACCATGTCAAAAATAAAATATAAACCAAAGGACTGGGTGTATAGTTGAAGTGTGGGACTCTTGCCTAACAAACATCTCCAGCACCAAGAAGGAAAGAGGGAGGAAAGGGACAGTGGACCACTCAGTAAAGACTGAGAGACTAGTCCAGTTAGAAAAGCACCACTTTCAGAGGTATGGGCATGTGCGAAGGTAGAGAAGGGTGGAAGGACAGGGAATAGTCAAGGAAATGCAGACTATGAAGTCAGAGTAATATCTGCTGTGGGGAATGATACACTCTGGTAAAGGAGCTGGAGAGGCCAGCAGGAGTCTGAGCAGGAAGGGCCCATGAATTGTCTTAATGTGTTTTGACTGTTCTGAGAGCAAGGAGCTCTAAGCATGTAAGTAATAAAGTGGTTATAGAAAGTCACTCCTTCAGCTTCTGCAGCAGGCAAATCTTGGTAAAAGTCCAGGCTTACAGGTGCATCCTAGAAGAGATGAGATTGGATCTGACCAAGGTGAGAGTTTTGAGGAGCAATTACAACAAAGTGAGAAAAGGGCAAATAAGTTGAGGACATAGGCAAGGGAGAGATTCTAACAATTGATCGTGAAACCCAAGCTGAGGAGGAAAGAGAAATATTAAAGGTGGATAAAGATTGGTGAAAATGGTGCTAAGGGATAGTGAGGGACATTTCAAAGGAATTTGGGAGTCAGATACTAAAGGGCATGATAGTAACAAGACTGAAGAATTAGTGGCTATCATAGGATGGAAGACAAAGTCACTGGAAGGGAGAGAAATTCAAGGATAACGAAGGGCCAGAGTAGAGAAGGATCATCTCTGTACATAGACTAGAATCCTGATGGAGAGAGAGAGACAGTGAATCAGAGCACCATTTTGGTGACTTCAGGGCAAAAAGATGAATATCATCCACTGCTTCCAGGTCTAATACAATGATGGCCCTAGGACAGAGGTTCCCAGAATTTCTTTTTGTGACAATCTTCTGAATAAGTTCTCTTTTCATATCATCCCAAGGCTAAAAGCAATACTTAACAGTGTTAATAAACAACTTGGATATTGGTGACCTAGAAACTTGGTAACTAATTTTTAAAACCATATACATACTATCTTAGTATCTCAGCAAAGTTACCAACATACTAAGTTATCTTAAGAAACAAAGATAGTATTTCATCCTTAAGTGATCATTACTAATGGGACATTAGTAATTACTAAGGGACATTGCCCTTTGGGCAATAGAGCATTTTTCAAACTTGGGGAAAACATGGTGCATCATCCTTATTCCACACTATTCCACTAACAGGAGTAGATTTTACACTTTCTGTGTACATCATATACCATAACAGGAGGTAATGGCTTTCCCACTACTAATGATACTTAGCCAAATCACTTGTCTAAATGGTGACAGCTAGATCTTTCCATTATAAAACTGGCAATGCTTTGTTTTTGTTTTGAAATCACGTTCTTGTTTTGTTTTGAACTTTGCTTCCTTGCTTATTGCTGCCATGGGAGCCATGCCTGGTGTTTTGGAGATAGAGTCTCACAGACTCTTCTCCCCTGAGCTTGCTGAAATTGTGATGCTCTGGATCCCAGCCTGCTGAGTATCTAGGATTACAGGTGTGAGCCACCAGTTCTGATTAGGGTAGTAATGTTTTTGCCAACAATTTTGTTATCTGACAGATTCAGTTTCTGTTCATGATGCTGTCCTGAGCCCATTTTATTGGATATCAAATATTCTAATTCCATAATTTCTTATGTGCATGTAGGTGTCATTATTCTTCAAAGAAGTTTCTCTTACCTACTTAAAAATCAGAGCAAATGCTTAGTGCTTTCAATTTAATCACTAATTTTTGTATAAAAGAGTTGCTTAATAATTGCCTCCAAAGGCAGTAAATCAACTTTTTCTTTATTCTTCCTTCTTGTTCTTGAAAATCCTAAAGGATTTTTATTTCTTATAATACATTTTATTTCTTATAAACTTACCATCAAGGTATTCTTTTTAATGCACACATTGTCTTATATTTGGCCAATGGGAACCTCTTGAAATTGGGAAGAGCCTTCTCTGAGAGAAGGACATTCTAGGCACAGAAAAAGTGAGATCAAAGGCCTTGAGTAGGTTCTCAAATATCCGAATATTTGAGGACAATGATGTTGGTAGAACAGAGTAACAAGGAAGAAAAGGGTTAGAAATGAGGTTAGGGTGGCAGAAAAGTCAACTGTATCATACCCTTGAATTTTTATGCCATGTATGATGCAACTATTGAACACAAGAATGATAAAATAATCTGACTTACTATTTTGTGTATGTGCGCGTGTGAGTGCACGTGTGTGCAAGTGTGCCAATCCTGGGGCTTGAACTCAGGGCATGGGTACTGTCCTTGAGTTTCATTTTGCTCAAAGCTAAAGCTCTACCACTTGACCCAGAGCTCTACTTCTGGCTTTTGGGGGGTAGTTTATTGGACATAAGAGTCTCACAAACATTTCTGCCCAGGCTGGCTTTAAACCTTAATCCTCAGATTGTAGCTTCCTGAGCAGCTAGGAAAACAATTGTGAGCCACCAGCACCCTGCTTCTGATTTTTAAAGGAATCCCCATGGCTGCAATGTGGGAAGAATGAGAGAAGAGCATTTTGGGGGAAGGGTGGGATTTAGGACTTCTTTTTTAGTTATGTTCAGTTTGAAACACTTATGGAACATGTAACTGGAGATATTAAATAGGCAATGAGATGTTTGGGTAGATGCCCAGGCTGGGGACCTAAATCTTTTGGAGTTGTTAGTTTATACACAATGCTTAAAACCATGGGATTGGATATAATCAATTAGATAACAACTACAGAGAAGACATTTAATGGCTGAGATTGGAGCACTGTCATGTTTTCAGGATGATGAGCCAGTATAAAGGAGGCTTACATGTTTCATTGTCCATGAGGTAGAAGAAGAAGGAAAAGAGAATAGTGTTCTGAAAGCCAAAGAGTGTTTCAAAGACGAAAGGTCACATGTTGCTGCTAATCTGAATAAAGTGAGTATTGAGAATGACCATTGGATTTGACAATGGAGAGGTCATTAATTGGGCAAGTCTCCCAGAGAAGTGGGGAGATAATATTGATTGACACAATAGAAAATGAGAGGAGAGAAGAGAAGGGTACCAGCGGCTCACTCCTATAATTCTACAGGAGCTATTCAGGGGGTTAAGATGTGAAGGGCCAAGATTCAAGGCCAGCTCTACCAGAAAAATCTATGAGATTCTATCTCCAACTAACCATCAAAACTGCAGACTGGAGGTATGGCTCAAATGGTAGAGCACCATTTGTGAAGAAGCAAGCAGAGCAAGAGTGGGAGGCCCAGAGTTCAAGCTAGAAGCAGCACAATAATTGAACTAATAAAACAAGATGAGAAAAATGGATCTAGGTGGGAGATAATGGTGTCTCTGTCTATGTTGGGCATGGTGGAAGTGGTAGAAATAGACTTTGAAGATGATTTTAAGATAGAGTCAATAGTCAAGATTTGAGGTGAATAAAAATTTGCTGATTTGGCTCAACCTCCCTAGTCATAAAAGAAATGCAAATCAAAACAACATTGAGATACCACCTCACCACAGTTAGAATGTCTAAAATCAAGAACTCTAATAACAACAGATGCTGAAGGGGATGTGGCCAGAAGGGAACCCTACTGCATTGTTGGTGGGAGTATAAACTTGTACAGCCACTTTGGAAAGCAGTAGGGAGGTTCCTCAAAAGACTCCACATAGAGCTCCCCTATGACCAACAATCCCACTTTTGGGCATTTACCCAAATGATCACAAACAAGACCACACTAAAGCTACCAGCACAACTATGTTTATTGCAGCATTATTTACCATAGCTAAGATATGGAACCAACCCAGATGCCCCTCAGTAGATGAATGGATCAAGAAAATGTGGTATATATTCACAATGGAATTCTATGCCGCCATCAGAAAGAATGACATTGCCCCTTTTGTTAGGAAATGGAAAGGCTTGGAAAAATTTATATTAAGTAAAGTAAGCCAGGCCCAAAGAAACATAGGTCCCATGGTTTCCCTTCTTTGCAGTAACTAGTTTATGTCTGAGACAAGCAGAAATGGTCAGATAAGATGATGTTAAGTGAAATGAACCCCAAGATAGGGACACAAATGTTTTTTCTTTCTTGCTATAGTTTCTAACATATTTATAAGATATTTCTTTGTTGCTTTGTATGTCCCTCCTCCACGGTATAATCCTGGTTTTCACTGCATTTGATTTTGGTAAAGTTTGTGTAGGGGAAGGGAAAAACAAATTGTTTAAATAGGGATACAGGTAGACCCATTGCACCAATGAGATGTACAAGACGTTCGGTCAAAAAACGAACTTTACAATTTTGGCGAGGTGGAGGGGGCAAGACACGGGTGGGGATAGGGAGCTGGGAAGGGATGAGAAGGGGAAACAAAGGAGGAGGCAATAATGCTTGATAGGAAATGTACTCATTACCTTGCCCATGTAATTGTAACCCCTCTGTATGGCATTTTCACAATTGAAAAAAAAAACTGATGATTTGGGAATGAACAGCTAGGAGAACAGGGCTGCCATATGTAGAGATGGGACAGATAGAAAGGAAGAGACATTCAACCAACTTGGTGCTTGTCCAACTTGGTGCTTCCAACTTCTTGAGAGACCTCAAGATAATCTTCCTGTTGCCTTATCAGAGATACTCAGTGTCCAGCTTCTTCTATCAGACAGCTGTGTTCTTCTTCAACCTTCTGATTTCTAGCTTCCAAACTTTAGTTGACTTCTCTCTCATTCTCTTTTCCTTTAATTTAAAAATCCATTTATAATAATTTTCTGTGATATTTGGAAAGGAACAAAGACAATAATGTGTGTTTAAACGCTGTGTTAAACAAAAAGTCTCCTTGTCCTATAAATTTATGTTCTAACAAATGGCCACTTTTGGTTGGCCAATAGGTCCTTAATAAAGTTTACAGGCTCTGGAGAGCCTGTGCTTTCTAGTGACATGGAATAATAGAACAACAGATTTTCTCTCTGCCTTCTTCTTCTCTAATTTTTCTTCCTTTGCATGAGGCAATGTATTCTATTTATGATCTGCCTGGGCACCACCCTGGAAAAAGCCCAAGTATGCCATAGTCATTTAAAATTACTAGTATGGCTTAGACTATATGAGTGTGTGTGCATCTGCATATGTGTGTGTGTTTGAATTTGAGAGTATGCACTTATGTACATTTATTCTTTAATCAGAGTAGAGTCACAAAGAATCCACATGAGTTTACCTGCACCCTACCTCCATTTATTCTAAGTCTTAGCTGGGCAGGTACCTGACTCCTATAGGACTCTCTTTCCAGAGAATTTGAAATCAAAACAGAAAAATAGGTAACTCTATGTGCCATGGAACCTTGGGATCTCTGCGTGAATTTATAGACTAGGGGCCAGGAAGCCTCTTCTTGCAGATATTTACAGCAAAGCACCCCAAAGTGGAGAGCATTCCTGTTGGTCTTCCAGGCTCTGCCTCCATATCTTCTTAGCTCAGCCTGTTTCTACCAAGTGCTATGACACAAGCCTATGTCCTTGGAGTGAATTCCTCTCCTCTTTGAGCAGACTCAGGTTTGTTCCGAGTACCTGCAGCCAAAGGGTACTTACTAAGATCAAAAAGGTTTGTTTCAGGGCTGGGAAGGTGGCTCAGTGGTAGAGCACTTGCCTTGCATGCCTGAGGCCCTGGGTTCAATTCCTCAGCACCACATAAGCAGGAAAAAAAAGCCGGAGGTGGCGCTGTGGCTCAAGTGGTAGAACTCTAGCCTTGAGCTGAAGAGCTGAGGGGCAGCGCCTAGGCCCAGAGTTCAGGCCCACGACCGGACACCCCCCCAAAAAAAAGGTGTGTTTCATAGATCAGGAAGGCTAATCAATTTTCTATGGAGAGATGAAGCAGTTCATTCATCTCTACTGATACCATAATGTGTGAAGGCTTCAGTTAAGTATCAACAACTCTCAGGTCAACTTCCAGTTCTCATGATCTTGGACTATTCTGGAGACAGGATTTGATCTCAGAGCCTGGCGGCCCTACCATATAGAGAAATTCTGCCCAAGGACACAGGCCTAGTTTATCACCGCTTCTTTTTTCCTTCTTCACCAAAACAGTAATTAAAAGGAAAGCAAATGAAAGAAAAAGAAGAAATGAAGGAAAGAACGTCTAAAGTGCCCTAACTCCTGAATTTAGTAAGAAAGGATTAAAAATCTATTCCCAACAAGGCCAGGAGCTGATGTTTCACACTTGTGATCCTAGCTACTTGGGAGATGGGGATCTGAGGATTGTGATTTGAGGCCAACATGAGCATAAACAGGAGACCCCAGATCAACCAGATAGTGTGCTTATCAACTGAGCTACATAGGAAGCATAAGTAGGCAGGTCTCAGTCCAGGCCCCATCATACACTGAAGATCTGATTTTTTTAAAAAATCAGTAAAGCAAAAAGTCTGGGATTATAGCTCAAGAGATAGTATCTTCTTAGCAAGGGCCTAAATCTAAGCCCAGTTCTACAACATGAAAAAGGAAAGAAAGCGAGGGGGGGGAAGGAAGGAAAGAAGAAAGGAAGAAAGGAAGGAAAGAACTAAAGAACTCCTTATAAGCATGACAGCACAAGGATCAAATTTCTGGATTAAAAGTAAGTGTACCTTAGTGGATGTCTTAATGATGGTTAATGCCTTGTCTTACAGGAAGGTTTTTATGGATGCCTTCTACAACTGGAATCCAAAACATTAGGAAAACCCATGGGGAAAATACTCCCAAAGTTACACACCAAATCAGCAGCATTGAACATAAAACCCAGGGACTTTACTGCCCATTCTGTCAGACAACTGTAGGGACAGTGAAAGATGGAGTCTGTTTCTTGTTTTTATTGGAAGCTTTTTTTTTTTTTCATTTGTGGGTGTTCCAAACACAAGCACTGAAGAGTCAGGGGAAGGAAGAAAGAAGAAACAGACAGGATGCACATGAGGTGAACATAATAAAATAGTGATGATATTCAAATATAAATGATGCCTAAATGAAGATGTATTTCTGTTGTAGAGAGTGTCAGACAGGAAATCAGGGACCAGATTTCCAGTTCTGACTCAGCTGCTTAATTTTGGAAAAATAGTTTAACTCCTCTAGACTTCAAATGCCTGGTCTGTTGTAAACAATGTCCTCCCCTGCTCCAAAATTCTATGAAATCTAATCTTAAAGGTTTAAAACCTAAATCAAATGAATTGAAATAATGGTCATAATTATGTAGTATTGAAATCATCAAAATAATATTTTTCATTTAATGAAAATGTAAGAAGCTAAAATGATCACAGAAATATATTTAATTAAAGATAGAACAATAGGAAGGGTTTTGTTTCTGGCCTTCAAAAGAAAAGATTTGAGGAAAGCAAAATAAGATAGGGGAATTATAAAAGACAAGCAGAATTAATCATTCTATGAGTTTAATCAGGGGAAGATTTTAAAAAAAATCAAGAGGCTCAATATTGCAAACAGCATTCATAATCAGAGGCTTTTAAACTGCATACACAAGACATCAAACACATCACATAGGGAAAAAAGGTTCAGAGTATAAGAGGTATAAAGAAAGACAGGCTTTGAAAAGACAATTTTATTACTCACAGAGGGAGAGAGTGGAGAGTCACCAAATGAAGAGTCTTATGTCTGGGAACAACAGCTAATATTCAGGAGACTGAGTTAAAGGGTAGTGATGGCAGAAATAATTATTAGCAGGCAGAATGCATTTCAGCTAAACAAAACACCAAGCTCAGATATTATTGTCTCTAGAGTGTTTTCAGCACATACACAGCAATATAGATGAAACTTAAAAAAAAAAGCTATGAAAAGGAAGAAAGGCAATGTAAAGAAATATTCCAAAATAAGAAGCACATTTATCTTGAAGGGGGAAATACAGACAAAAGCCAAAGCAGAACACCAAAATTCAGATTATATAACAATGCAGGCCTAAGAGAAACTATTTCTTCCTGGAAAAAAATGTCCAGCGAGACAGTGAAGGGAAAGACAGTGGAATTTTTTAGAAGCGTATTTAGTCTCGTTTGTAGCCATGAGCTAGTCACACCCAAATTGGAGGCACTTTTGGAAGTCATTGCTGCAATTATGAAGGCAAGCGGACAGCAGGGTCATTTTGCACTCATCGATTTTTTTTTGAGGGGGGAGGTAAATATCATTTGAAAATTACTGCATGGGGAATTAATTTCAAAGGCTGAGTCAGAGGCAAGAAGTTGCCTTTTTTAAGAGCCAGGAAGAGGTAGGAAGGTGATTCATCAGTGGCTCTGGGACAGAAGGATTCTCAGTACCAAGAAGAACTTGGGAAGGCCAAGAAAAGAGAAATGAGAAGGGCAAAGGAAGAGGCATGAAAGGAAAGCTGAATATCATGAATGATTCCCTCTCCTTAAAAAATAAAAAAAAATAAACACACACACACACACACAGGTCCTGGGTCTTGAACACTGGGAGCTTGGCACTGTTCCTGAGCTTTTTACACTCTAGGCTGGTGCACTTCCACTTGAGCCACACCTCCACTTCTGGCTTAATTGGAGATAATGATCTCATGGATTTTCCTGCCCAGGCTGGCTTTGGATGGCCATCCTCAGATCTCAACCTCCTCAGTAGCTAGGATTAGAGGTATGAGACATTAGCATCCGGCCAAAATTGTTATCTTGATATCTAAGACCTGTGGTGTGTGTCCCTGTGTCCTCTCTACCATCTCCCATTGCCCTGCCCCTTAGTTCTGGACTCTGATACCACATTTTTGCCTTCCCTTCGACATTGCCTCAGGGTTCGGTTCACTCTGTCTCTGGGTCTATGAGTGCTTCTCTCTTCCTCCTCTCATTTCTTTATTGCTCCCTTTTGGTCTAGGGAATACTAAGTGCAGAAGAGGATATTAATCATGATATGTGTATCTTTGCCCCTGCCAAGTTATTGTTGAGTAAGGGAAGAAGCAGAAAAGACTCCATTGAATACAGTCTGTGCTTGATCCAAGGTTAACCTTCCCTTCTGTTCCTGTGGTTAGATGAAATGTTGAACCTCTCATATGACAATGGCTGGCAGAAGCATTTAAGACCCTGGACAGGATGCATTGGCCAACTGTAACATAGGCAGTTATCAGAAGCAAAATGACTATTTTGTTTATAATAGGGCTTGAAGCCAAAGGCTTAAATTATGAAACCCAGGCAATGAAAACATGTACCATAATCCACCTGAGAGGAACAGATGGTTTTTTTTCTTTTAGCTTCATCTCCATCTGTACTATGTGTCCTGCAGTGTTTATATAGGAGAAATGGGACTGCTTGCCACAAACTTCTCCTTAGTTGGTTAAGAGAAAATCAAAAACTATACAATTGTCCATGACAACTCTAGCTAATGAGTTTAGACTAGTTCTTTGGGCTCCCAGAGCCGGGTATTGTTTATGATTTCTACTAACATCAGAGACAAACTTCAAACTACTTCTCTATTTGTATTATTCCCATTGTGGGGATTGCAGCTCTCAGAATCCACATGAAAAAGGAATGAGGTCTGTTCCTCCTGGAAGATCTCCCAAATAATTTGTGCTTACCTCATTGTGGAGATTTCTGGCTATCCTTTTTGAAGCAAAAGATGGCAATAGAAGCATTTTAAATCTCCTCCAGACTAATGGTTGCCCTAGATATATAGGATCAATGAGTTTGTAGTTGAGAGATAGGAATTGGTATTCATGTAAAAAGTAGTATTAATTCCTTGATTGGAACAAGAAGCTCCTGCAAAGAAGGTAGAACTATCTTTGAGGAGAAAAACCTACTATAATCAGGAAAGCCCCAATACTAGTTCTTATTCTGGACCAAGCTTGGCTGTCCAGAGGGACTGTATGCATCGATTAGAAGTATTGGGATGTTGTTTAGGTTCAAGTTTTAGGACCTGAGATAATAATTTGAGAGAGCTTGTTTTTCAGAAGGGGTCTAAAGAGGGAATTCCTGTTCTAAAGTATTTAAAAGAACAGGTGGTAGGTTTTTGTCAAGAAATCTGGTAAGGAAGTACAGATTCATAAGTCTAATGGCTTCAGGACTGAAATTGTGGCCCGAGAAAGACACAGAAGGGACAAGAGTCCATGAAGCTCAGAAATAAAAGGAGGAAGATAAGTGAGATTAGTGTTCTAGGTATTGACATTCTGTAATAGACATCAGACAAACATTGTTGAAGAATCTGAAAACTCATCTTCATGAGTAGAAGTCACCCACATCTGAGGCCCCCTTTGTTCCACCATGAGAAGTTCTTGTCCATCTCTGAAGATGGAAACTTCAAGAGAATTCCAAAGAATCCTCAGCTGAATGTAGCAGATGGAATTGAAGTGCAGTAGTCAGGAGGAGGTGGCATATATCCTTGAAGGACCATTATCTCAGAGTTTGATAGCTATGATATTTAACTATGCCTGGTAAGGTATGATCCTTTCTACTGAGGTTCAAGAATGGGTTTTTTGTAATATCATTTCTAGAAAATTAAATCTGTACATTGCAGATTATGCAGAGATGATTTAGGAGGGTGTTTTGGAAAAGGAGCTTTTGTCTGTTGTCAAGTCTGGAAGCAGTGTTTGTAAGTAGATAACGCATTAGTTTCTTAGGGCTACTGAAACAAAGTGCTACAAATTGGATGGCTTAAAACAATCAAAAATTATTTTCTCACAACTTTGGAGGCTAAAAGCCTGAAACTGAGATGTAACATCAGGCCATGTTACATCCGAAGGCTCTGGCAAAGAATTTTTCCTTGTCTTTCCCTGACTTCTGGTGATTGTTGGCCAGTCTCAAAGATCCTTGGCTTGTGGAAGCATCCTCCAATGTTTTATAGCTTCCTTCCTGTTTCTGTATGTCTTGATGTCCAAATTTCCCTCTTCTTATAGGACATCTGTCATTGAATTAAGACAAGCTACAATGTAGGATGATCCGTTCTTAACTTGATTGACCTGCAGTGTTCCTATTTCTAAATAAGGTCACATTTAAAGAAATCAGATCTGTTCTGTAAAGAACAGGTAGAATATAAAATTGAGCTGAAATTTCAACACCTGAGACAATCTATTATGAATTCTTAAATGGACAATCTTAATTCATAAGGGAATAATCAAAAGAGACTCATCTTCTGGGCATTAGGGTTAGTGGTTATATTTCAGGCTGTGAGGGATAAAGATTTCTAAGAGCTTTGCTAATTTTAAGATTCCACTATTTTTTGAGTATTATAGATGACAAATTTCTGAGTAAAAGACAAGACTATAAGTTCTTTATTAATAGTGCCAGTAAAATGAATGCCCCTTTCACTAAGTAGGTAAGTGTTACCAGGATAGGGAAAAAAAAGCAAGATTCTTTTTTTCCTTAGGATTGTTGCTCTCTGCAAAAGAGAAGATTCAAACTTCTCTGGTAATAAATGTACAATAACCAGAATATATTCATAACCCAGTATAGGGAGGCATTTCTATAAAGTCCATCTGGAGTGCTCAAAAGGCTCTTGAGGTTTGGTTGTTGTCCATGTCCAGTCTGTACAGCTTTGCCAGGATTATGTTACTGGCAGGCAGAACATGTTCTGGAAACATCCTAAGTAATATCTCTAAAATTAGCTCACTGATGTTAGTCTGACACTGTTGCCAATTTAGTTATGCTATCATGGATAATATTAGGAAGCATCTTTGTTCAACTCCATTTTCAGTTTTTTGGTGTTACCAGTCAACCAAGCTGAAGAAACAAAATATTATTTGTATGCAATGAGCTTCCTTATTTTTCTCATGTATTTTTTTTCCAGAAACAAGGGCTTATCTCTGACCATTAACAACAGCCTCTTGGACTCCTCTTTCATTGTGTTACTACAGAAACAATATTACCATAGTTAATGTTGCCTTTTTTGGCATAGTGCTCAGTTAATCTCATCTGCATGAGATTGACTGGTTTTTGCATTTTGAATAACTTTTCACTTTTAGCTATTTCCTTTAGTGAAAGCAAAGCATTAAGAGCTCTCTAATTTGTCATTCATGTTTTATAGGAAATCCTGTCGATATAATAAACCTTTGTTTCCCAAGACTTTCAAAGTCATAGACTACCTGAGAAACATCAGCTATCAGTTTAAATATTTGCTCTTTTATTTTTTTTTCCTACTTTGTATATCTAGGCAAAGGCAATTAACTTAGCCACGTGAGTGAGCTGCTTTTAGTTCTTGCAATGGTTTGTATTTCAAAGGCAAATTCAGGTTTGTGCTAGCACAACCTGCCTAATAATTTCAAATGCATGTCACCATACCTGGTTTGTTTGTTGAGATGGGGCCTCACGGTTTTTGGTTTTGTTTTTTTTTGCCTGAGCTGCCCTGAAACTGCAATTCTCCCAATTTCCCAAGTGTCTGGATATAGGCAGAATCCAGCACATTTGGATTTCTCCAAGTTATTCCAAAAATACAGAGTGCAGTATTATTTGTTAGTCATTCTACTATGCAACATTAGAACTTCTCCTTCTACTGCAATTATGTCTCTGTTGCCTATTCTTTCCCCGTCCTCTTTTCCTCTATCCTCCCCAGCTTCTGAATATCAATATTTGACTTTCTATTTATGTATGTAAAATCAGCTTTTCTAAAGGCCCATGGTTTATCTCATTCTTAAGCTATTCACATCATTTAAGAAAGATAGCAGCAGTAGCTGGGCACCGGTGGCTCACACCTGTAATCCTAGCTACTCAGAAGGCTGAGAACTGAGGATAGAGGTTCAAAGCCAGCCTGGGCAGGAACATCCATGAGACTCTTATCTCCAATAAACCACTAGAAAACTGGAAGTGGTGCTGTGGCTCAAATGGTAGAACACTCATGTTGAGCTGAAGAGCACAGGGACAGCGCCCAGGCCCAGAGTTCAAGCCCCACGACTGACAAAAAAAAAAAAAAAGAAAAGAAAAGAAAGAAAGAGGGGCTGGGAAGTTGGCTCAGTGGTAGAGCACTTGCCTTGCATGCCTGAAGCCCTGGGTTCGATTCCTCAGCACCACATAAGCAAAAAGAAAAAAGCCGGAAATGGAGCTGTGGCTCAAGTGGTAGAGTGCTAGCCTTGAGCTGAAGAGCTGAGGGACAGCGCCCAGGCCCAGAGTTCAGGCCTCACAACTGGACCAAAAAAGAAAGAAAGATATCAGCAGAAGCAAAACTATGTATATGCAAGTACATAGGGGGTACAGGTAGAAGGATCCATGATCCAAGGCTAACTCCACACAAGAAGTATGAGACCCTATTTAAAAACAATTAAGCAAAAAATGGACTGTGGATATGGCTCAAGCAAATGTGAGGCCCTGAGATCAAATCTTGCCAGGCACTGGTAGTTCACACCTGTAATCCTAGCTACTCAGGATGCTGAGATCTGAGGATCGCGGTTCAAAGCCAGCTGGAGCAGGAAAGGCTATGAGACTCTTATCTCCAATAAACCAACAGAAAACAGGAAGTGGCACTATGTCTCAAGTGGTAGAGTGCTAGCCTTGAGCTGAAGAGCTGAGGGACAGAGCTCAGGCCCAGAGTCCAAGCCCCATAGCTGACAAAATGACTACTACAACAACAACAAAACCCACAGACCCTATCCCCTTACCCCACACACAAAGTTCCAGGCCAGCTTAGGTTACATAATAGCATCCTATCACTATGAAGAAACAAATAAGTAAAACCTAGGATAGAGGATTTAGGATATTCTCATCACTAAGAAATGGTAAATGAGTTACTGGCTATGCTAACTACTCTGCTTTGCTCATTATACAATGTGTACATATATGGAGACATTGCTCTATCCTATTAATATGTATACTTATGTGTCCATTAAAAACAAATCAAAACTTAAAAAAAAAAACAAAAAAAAACAGGCCTCTGATGATTCTCAGGTAATTGAGTCAGGATCCCAGTGTTCAGATCTCTTGTGAACAACAAGGGAAAGGCTTATGATAATCAGGCATGCCAGGTTTGATTTAGGTCCCAGGAGTCTTACTCATATGTATCTTCCTAAGGGAGAGGTTCAAGGACCAAGACTCTAATTCACAGAAGGGTGAAGTGATGGCAGAAAAGATTGGCACCCATTGTTCATAACATAAAGTCACCTTAGGGATCCTCAAAGTTGTTTTGTATTAATTAACCTGGGAAATTCTCAATGTCTTGTAATTTCCACCTAGCAAGAGCCCTGCCTTCTTGTGATATGGTATGCTGTAAATAATGAAACTCCCCTTGCTTTTGTTGTTGTTGCAGCAGAATTTTAATTTCTCTCCAAAGGCTATATGTCTCCTCTGAACTAAGGTCTTTAATAAATACACAAAATCAGTCTTGAAGCTTTGCTCAGGTTCTTTTTTTGAATGTAGTAAAAAATTATCCACATGCTATATTAGAACAGACTGAAGATAAAATCTCAAATCCTTGAGTTCCCAATTAAGGATCTAAGAGAAATAAGAGAGGATCTTCAGTAAACCCTGGAGGGCAGGCAAACAGTCCAGGTATATTGTAGTCTTTCCTATGAGAAGGGAGATAAATATTGACTGCTTGGATCTAATGGAATGCTAAAGAACATAAACCCATCACAAACAGTGAGTGGGTTCAGGTAGTATTGAAGACAAAATAGAATTTGGAATAAGGACCATTGAGGGAAAAAAGGGAGCTACAACTTATTTATGTTACTATGGTCCTGTACTAATCTATTTCTATGCCCATGAGGCTTTTTTTACTGAATAACACTGGAATATTACAAGGGTTGGTGCAGGCCTTATGGAGCTCTGGTTGATTTAAAACCAAAACAAAACAAAACCTTCTGTGGTTGGCTTTAACCCTTTCTGAGCTTTAGGCTTTAAATGGTATTGAGCAAAAACAGTTACAGGTTTGGAAAAGGCAATTTCTACTTCGATGGATTTAGTCCTTAGAATTCTTATAATCAGTAAAACTCTTGTTCCAGTGACCATCAGGACTTGAAATAACTCCTGCAAATGAGATTTAGTTGAATTCGTCAGGACCAGCAAAGCACTGTCTAAATAACACTACCAAAGGGCTGAGGATGTAGCATAGTGGTAAAACCCTAGTTTGGCATGAATGTGACCCTGTAATCCCAGAAATCAAAAATAAGAAACAAATTACACTATAAAGGATCATATGTGGAGAGTTCTTAGGTACTTTCAGAAAGAGCACATCTGAAGCACAGTTGATTTGGCAGTTCTATTTCCACAAAGGATCCCTTCCAAAAAAAATGTACTGGTGTGATACAACAGAGAACTAACTACATGTTGACTCACGGTGACGTCACAGTGACTCATTCACAGGAAGGATCTGAGCATTGTTTGAAATTTCTCAATGGTTTAATGACTCCAAGGAAGATGGATAGAAATTGTGGTAGAATTGATAACTGACAACGTAGCACTGGTGGCTAGCAGAAAATTTGTTTTGATTTTCTTTTGTTACTGAAGATACAATTCTCCTTCTTAATTTTAAATTAATCACTAGAAATGAGGCATTACAATTTTCCTCAGAATCCCTTCATAATTCCTGAATATGAAAACAATTTTTTCTCTCTCTCTCTCGTTCTCCCTCCCTCCTTTCTATTCTCCAAGTATTTTTTTTAATATTCATTTCTGTGGGTGATTTTTTTCTGGCAGTATTAGCCTTGAGCTCAGTGCCTTAAGCTCGCTTCCTTGCTTGGCTGGTGCTTTACTATTTGCACAAGCCCTGCATTTTTACTGATTAGTTTTTGGACATGGACTCTCCCAGACTTTTCTGACAGGGCTGGCTTAAAATCTTTATCCTCCAGGTTTCAGCCTCCTGAGTAACTAGGAATATAGGTGTGGACCACCTGCCCCTAACTTTTAGTTCTATATAGTTACACAGTATGAACTGGTTTGTGTGTGGTATTCACCGTCACAATCAAGATAGAGAACCACATTCCAAGGAACACTTTTGTTACTCCAGAATCTGTGCTTCTTGTGTTATTTTCAGAGTCTGTGCCATTTTCTGGCTTTGCCTGGGATGAAGGCACAGCTACGCCTGCTTTTAGCTCCCCCAGGCCTACCTGCTTGTGGGTTTCACTGTGTGGGAAGCTCAGATCTGGAGCTGGGTTGTAAGACCTTCTCACTCTTAACCCATAAATCAGGTTTCATGGTTTTTCCTCAGGCAATCAGGGATCGCTTTCCAGTCTTCAGTGGAAAAGACCTAATAGAAGGTACATCTCCCTATTACCCTTTCCCTCCTGCCCCCCCTTCCCCAGTTCTTCCTTTTGCTAATGTCCTCTCAAGTCCCCTGGGAGTTTTGGTTACTCCTCCCCTTTTGCCTGGCAAATCCTTCCCTTGAGATGCTGAGCACAGAAGAGCAAGTATGCCTGAATTGTAAGGTGAAGACAAGGGGTAAGTTTTTAAAAACTGGAAAATGCCTCAAAAAGGAATATTCCAGCAAAAATAAAAAGGCTCTACAGTCATCCCTTGGTATCTGGGGGAAGCGGGGAGAGTTGTTTCCAAGAACCCCCTCCAAAGATACTCAAATCCTTGGATATTCAAGTCCCTAATATAAAATGTGTGTGCCATTTACATATAACCCGGGCACATCCTCCCATGTATGTTATACCGTCTCTGGATGATTTCTAAAACAACACCAATGCTCTGTCATTACCCACCATACTTTTGAGGCATAATGACAAGTGGATGCATGCTCAGTTCAGACTCAATGTTTTTTAAAAATCCATGGTTGACTGAATCAACAGATGTGAGATCTGTGGATACAGAGGGTTGGTTATATTCAGTGTTGGGGTTCTGCTGATTTTCTGGGTACTTTTCTTTTTCATCTTTGTAGACATCTATATTTAGATATATTTTTGGCAGTGCTGGAAATTGAGCCTAAGGTCATGTAACACAGGAATATATGGTATCCCTGAGCTACTGCTTTGGATTTTTATTACTGCTTCCTTTCCCATAAATAGGTGGCATCAGATTTAGGGCAGCCAGAGATTAAGTGCCTGTTTCTCCTTCAGTGAAGCTGTTACCAAAAGCCTCCTGGGCAGGTCCCTTTATCCTACAGGACCTGGTATGCAGGTAGAGAAAGAGTTCCTCTGACAATCTCAGCCCTCTTGTCAATGAAGCCTTGATGGAACCTGCAGACAGTTGATTCAGCTCAGATGGCCAAGAGGAAATGGAGTAGTCTGAGAGCCAAGAGTCAATCTGGTGGCAGGAAAGGGTCTGAGGGTCTTTGATGGTGGTAGCCAGTCATTAATGGGTTCTTTTTCACACATGGGCACAACCAGAAGGCCAGTCATGGAAGAAGGTAAATGTGAGAAAGGCTAGTGTTTGGATAAGGACCATCTGGAATAAGCAAATCACCACAGAAAGGGTGAAGTGCTTTGCTCAGGATTAAAAAATAAATAAAGAATCCATAAACCACAGCAACTGATCTAAGCATTATGGATCTCACTTTATTGACATATATAGTTTTTATGAGAGACTAGCATTTATTTTTATGGCTTAGTTAATGGACTTCTAGAAATAAAAGTTAAATGAAGAGAGCAACATTTACTACTCATGCAACACTAGAAAAATTTCTAAAAGCCTTTTTCCTCCCTCCTTTCTGTTCCTCCTACTTTCTCTCTTCCCTCTTTCTTCTTTCCTGCTCTTCTTTCCCCCATCTGTGACATTCATGTACTAAGCAGCAGCTACTATGTACTAGACATTGTGCTAGATATTGTAATGAAGAAATGAAAGAACAGAGCCCTTTTCTCCCCTCACAGACTAGCTTAGTCTGTTGACATTAAAGTTTTGCACACAGGTGATTACCAGGTAGTGCAGAAAGATTCCGGATGGAGCTCTGAACAAGATGATTTGGTCCAAAGGTGGGCACCTGGCCTAGTTGGTTGAATAGAGAGTAACTAAGGAAGGAACCTTGAAGTGGGTGTCTGGGTGATGCTACCATGTGTTTTGAAAGCTAACAACTTGGTTGAATGAAATTGGAGAAAGGTGCTCTAGGGAGTGGGCAGAGAGTGTCCAAAGACAAGGAGGCATCCAAGTATGGCTTGTTCAAGGAACCCCAAGCAGTCTCAGCATAGTTAGTGAATGCTTTAGTCTGGATTTGAAATGTTACTCGAAGCCAATATGTTAAAGGCTTGGTCACTTTTAAGAGGTGGGGCCTCATGAAAGGAAATGAAATCATCAGTGGGTGTGTCCTTAATGGGGACATTGGGACCTGGGTCCCTCCCTCTTCCTCTTGCTTCCCAGCTGCCATGAGGTGAACAAGCTTCTTCATGATGTGCTCCTGTCATGATGTAGTATGCTGATGTAGGCCCAAAGCCACAGAGCCGAAACCTCCGACACCACGAGCCAAAATAACCCTTTTCTCTTTCTAAGTTGATATATCTTAGGTATATGTCGCAGCAAGGTGAATGGGACTAGCGCAATGCATGCTTGAGGAAGAATGGGTTGCTATAAAGAGAGGGAAGGGCCAGATCATCAAAGGCCTATATATGAAGGAGGGCGGATTTTCTTCTAAGGCTGTGGTTGTGCACATTGCTTTCAGGAGGCCTTTGGCAGTATCTGGAGTCAGTTTTCACTGTTACATGTTGGGCAATGTTCATGGTCTTAAGTGGGTAGAGGTTAAGGCTACCACTAAAGCTCCTACAATAGACAAGGCAACCCTCCTATTTCCACCCTCCAGGACTGGCCTCATACATTGGAAAGTCCAGTGCAAAGTCAAAATATGAGACTTGTTCAAAAGGTAGAAAATCAGTGTCACTCAAAGTGTTAAAATATAACTTTTACCTTTCTTCTATCTTCTTTCAGTGTTTTAAATTTGTTATTTAATATAATTAAATTTGATATAATTCTAGATAAAGTTAAAATATTTGAAATATTAGCATAAGGATTACCATGCATTGTTATGTTATACAATGCCTTTTTTTTTGGTCAGTCGTGGGGCTTGAACTCTAGGCCTGGGTACTGCCCCTGAGCTCTTCAGCTCAAGGCTTGCATGCTACCACTTGAGCCACAGTGCCACTTCTGGCCTTTCTTTCTGTTTATATGGTGCTGAGGAATCGAACCCAGGGCCTCATGCTTGCGAGGCAAGCACTCTACCGCTGAGCCACCTTTCCAGCCCCATACAATGCCATTTTTTGGGGGGGGTCCAGTCGTGGGGCTTGAATTCTGGGCCTGGGCACTGTCCCTCAGCTCTTCAGCTCAAGGCTAGTGCTCTACCACTTGAGCCACAGCACCACTTCCAGCTTTTTTTTCTTTTTGCTTATGTGGTGCTGAGGAATCGAACCCAGGGCCTCAGGCATGCAAGGCAAGCGCTCTACCACTGAGCCACCTTCCCAGCCCCACAATGGCATTTTTAAACTGCCATTATGAGAACATTTAATTAATGACAATAGTCGCAATAACACTATTCATCTTAAATAATGTGTACATGCATATGTATTTTGTTCTTACTTGATCAATAGAAATGCAGCACAAGCTAGTGTATCTTCATTCCACTCCATGGTGGTGCATTCTTTTTTATTAAAGCTAATAATTACTTTATTAAAACTCTGGGCTTCTGACTCCGATATGTTTGTTCAATTTTCTCATGTAACTTCTTTCTTGTTTCTTTTATTATACAAGTGCTATAAAGAGGGGTTATAGTTACATAAGTAAGGTAATGAGTACATTTCCTGTCCAAGATTGTTACCCACACCTTCATTTTTCTCCCACTATTCCTTCCCACATCCCACCTCCCAGTTGTAAAGTTCATTTCTAACATAGTATCTTTTGAGTGTCATTGTTGCATTGAGTCATCCTTGGTCCTTGTTTGTCCTTTGTCCATTTTGTTGTTCCACTTTCCTTCCCCAAATCAGATAAATGTATATACAAGACCTAGGGTACAAGAATCAAAGACAATCATTGCCATGGATTAACCAAAGGAAAAGGAAAAATGAAATAAAATAAAAAGAAAGAACTTGGTACAGTACATTGATGACAACAAGGTCAACAACCAAAATTCTAACCATGTTTTCTTTCTACCTTTGGCTTTACATTGAGTAAGGAAGGACTGAAAAGAGAAAAGAAGTAGGAGTTGGACTATTTTCTCCTTCATCTTATGTAATGTTGCCACATAAAATATAGATGCCTATTAAATTTGAATTTTAAGCCAGGCATGGTGGTATACCCCTATAAATCCAGCATTTGGAAGGCTGAAGGATAGCAAAATTGAGGCTAGCCTGGCCTGATCTCAAAATTAAAATTACATTAAAAAACCCAAATATTTCATTTCAGGTATACAAATAGGTATTCAGCATAAGATTACTCATGCTGTTTGTCTGAGTTCACATTTTAACAGAAATTGTATTTTTGTTTGCTAATAAAACCCTATTTTTTCCCTTGTAATGCTGGAAACAGAACACAGGGCTTTGCGCCTGTTAAGGCAAGCACTCTATCACTGAGCTACAAGCAAGTCCTAATACTCTTCTATGTCATCATTTTCAGTAATTGGCCAGTTTAGGGAAATAACATGAGTTAGAGAAAATATGTTAAACAGTTTCTCTTAGTCATTTGTATTTCAATGCATTCAAAGCAAGCTTCTGGTTGGAAAGCATCTTGATGCTATAAAGGTTATTGAAGGTTCTGCTTACTCAATACAGAAGTAACACGTTTATGTTGAATTTGCTCTGGTTCTTACTGAAATCCCATTTTGAGGCATCAGAACTCTATTTTGTAAATGGGGCAGCAAGGATTGTAGACATGACTATTATGTGTACTATTCTGTTACCTGCAGGATTTCACTCACTAAACCTATGTTTAAAGAACAGATAATTAAGATGAGTGTTGGTGGCTCACATCTGTAATCCTAGCTGCTTAGGAGGCTGAGTTCTGAGGATTATAGTTTGAAGTCAGCCTGGGAAGAAAAATCCCTGAGACTTGTATCTCCAATTTTCAAGCAAAAAGCTAGAAGTAGAGGTGTGGTTCAAATAGTAGAGTACTCGCCTTGAGCTACAAAGCCTCATGAAAATGTGATGCATTGAGTTCAAGTCCCAGTACACACACACACACACACACACACACACACACACACACATGATAAGATGATTAAGAATTTTAAGATGATGACAGCAGATCAAATGAAAGGTCCTTCTGAGTGTGAGGCTCTGGGTGATCACATAGGTCATCTACCGGTGAACACAGGCCTCTATCTGTTCACAATAAGGGCTAAGAGTGAAAAACCCTGTTTTATGGGAAACAGGGAAACACTGAAGGATTGTAAACAGCAGGGGAGAGGTAGAGTACCATTTAGAATCTCTCTGGCAGACAGTATGTCATTTGGATCCACATAGGACGCGTGAAGCTGTATCTTTCTGCAGGGTAAGTACATTACAATTCGAGCTGGTGGCTCACGCCTGTAATAAATGCTACTCAGGAGGCTGATATCTAAGGACTGCAGTTCAAAGCCAGCCCTGGCAGGAAAGCCCAGAAGACTCTTATCTCCAATGAACTACTCAGAAAGAGCTGGAAGTGGCACTGTGGCTCAAGTGGTAGAGTGATAGCCTTGAGCACAAAGAGGCTCAGAGACAGTGTGCAGGCCCTGAGTTCAAGCCCTAAGATTGGCAAAAAAAAAAAAAAAGCACAGGTTGAGTCCTTTGCATTTAGTCCCCTTTATAAGGTACTGGGTAGCAGAGTCAACCTGGTTACCATGTGTTAGACCCTCACCCTTTGGGGAAGATTGTTTTTCCCTCAGCTGAGCTGTGTATGGTGAAGTTGGTGGCTTGTGTTTAGTCTATTACTCTTTCCCTCTCTCCTCTTAACATTCAGCCTCTAACACTCTTATCTTGTCAGATTCAGTCCCTCTCACTCTTATTCTATCACTTGAGCCACAGCACCACTTCTGGTTTTCTGGTAGTTAATTGGAGATAAGAGTCTCACAGACTTTCCTGCCGGGCTGGCTTTGAACCATGATCCTCAGATCTCAGCCTTGTAGTAGTGAGGATTACAGGTGTGAATCACTGGCACCTGACAATTCCTTCCTGTTTTAACCACCAGAGACGATATCCTATCACTGGATCTTACATCTAATATTGGCCTTAATTTCTGGTGCTTCTCACTGGATTTCTCTCTTAGTTTTGGAAGAATCCATTTGAGACCCTACAAAAAGTCTCAGTGACAAGTGAGACAAACTGGGTCTCTACCTTGGTGGAGCAGGTCTAAGATCTCTCCCTTGGGAATGCTTAGAGGAGACAGGCTCTGTTTTCTCAGGCTGTAGTTAGGAGAAAGCTCCCTCTGCCCTGGACAGCCCTAAAGCCTGGGCATGTGGCTGTGGGTTTGCCTGGTCTGCTGTCTTGTCTTAGGATGCCTCTGGTACATGGGTAGGGAGTGAGGGAAACTAATTTAGGTTAGTTATATTAGGTAACACCTGGTCTAGGTCCATGTCCCCTTTCAGCAATCTCAAATAGAAAAACACCCCGATTCCTATGTCTCAGATTCTACCACTTATCATAAGGAATTTCTTATACTACCAATCTTATAACCTAACCTGGAATGACATTCATGTCATTCTGTCCTGAGTCTCTCTCCAGAGGACTGGGACACATCAAGTTCATACAGACTTCTTAGACAAACAAGTTGTCCACCATCCCATTGGCATAGTGAATATCCCTAGAGATGACACAAACTGGAATGACAGCAGGCTCTTAGAACCTCAGACAGGGGGCTAATGATTACATGCCTACCTATAGGGATGGGCAAATGTGCCCTTAAAGCAGCAAACTATGAAAAGCTCAAGGAAGTCATAAAAAAGCTTGATGAGAACCCATCTACTTTTTATAATTGCCTATGTAGGAAATGATTAAATTTACTCATCTAATTCCTCAAAGGAGGGCTGATTTTTACTTCTACCTCCATTTTATCTCTCAGTCAACACCAGATATTGGGGCAGGGGCAGGGGCAGGGGAAGGAACCTTCAAAAACCTGGAAGATGACTCGGAAACATCTCAAGCAGACCTAATTAACGTTGCCACCAAGATCTTTAACACAGGGAGGAAGAACAAAAAAATTCAACAATTTGAATGGGATACGACCAAATTCTTTTTTTGGGGGGGGGTCCGGTTGTGGGGCCTGAACTCTGGGCCTGGGCGCTGTCCCTCAGCTCTTGAGCTCAAGGCTAGCACTCTACCACTTGAGCCACAGCGCCACTTCCGGCTTTTTTTCTTTTTGCTTATGTGGTGCTAGGGAATCGAACCCAGGGCCTCATGCATGCAAGGCAAGCGCTCTGCCACTGAGCCACCTTCCCAGCCCAACGACCAAATTCTTGATGCTGGTGGACGCCATCCATAAGAGCTTTCCAAAGGTGATAATAGTCCTACTTTGCTGATGGGGAGGATACTCTGAGGGCCCTGTTACAAATGCACAGAAGCTGGGTAAATGCCTGTCTCAAGAAACTGCTTTTTAGGCAGAGAGGAAGGATAGCGAATATGGGATGGTCTGAAGAAAGACATTTCAATCTCATTGGTCCCATAAACTTGACCCAGGGCTGATGGAGGATTCTCTATGGCTGGTGACTCAAGACAGACAGGATCTAGGGATCTCGGTCCCCATCAGACGATCATCACTGCCACAGAACTCAGGTTCCTCTCTCAATATCAGGCCATCAGATCTCATGCTTAATACACACCAGGGCGCCAGGTGGAGGGGTAGTTATTCATCATTGCTGGCATTTCCTCTCTTCTTGTCCTGTTGTGGGTATTGATGGCAACTCCTTTACCCTACTTTGTACAGATTCCTTCCTCTACACTTTTTTCTACATTCAATTCACACACTTCTCGTTAGTCATCCCACAATGTCCCACCCCTTTATTATTCTGCAGCCTCTCTCCTCTTTAGATCTATACCCTTAAACACATCACACAACTCCTCAATTTCCTACATATAGAGGCCCAATATATATCCATAAAGGGCCTCGCCCTCTAAAGCATAAATATCAACATCACAAGTACCTATCTAGGACTCATCATCACCCCCTAGTTTAGGACCATTCTAATGTCATGCATACAAATAACTCAAAATCTGACATGCTCTCACACAAAACAAGGTCTTTTCTCTTTCTTGGGATTTGTTGGCTATTTCCGTTGATGAATTCCAAACTTTGGCTTCCTTGCCAAACTTCTATATACAACATCACAGGGTAAACTTGAGGATTCCCTGGATACAGCCAAATCAATTAGGACTCATTTTAGTAAGATCAAAGGGGGCTCTCCTTAAAGCTCCTGCTACTGGACTCTCAGACCATTCCCAACCCTTTACTTTATAATATACATAATCCAAAATATTGCCTTGGGTCTCTTGGCAAAAGATATGGGCACACACCCCAGACTCATGACAATGTATTGAAACAGTAGTTAGATTTAGTTTCATAAGGCCAGCCTCCATGTCGTAAGACTCTGATTGCAGCAGCCCTCTTTACATCAGAGGCACAAAAATTAACACAAGACCAACATATAACCATCTTCCGAACTCATGATCTAGTGGAACTTACAAGTTGCTGAGCCCTGTTGGCGCTTTCTTCTGCACAAGTCCAACAACTTCATGCAACTTCATGCAATTCTCATCTCCTTTCAGGGCTGCAGAACCTTCAACCGTGTAACCATTTTCTCTGTTCCAGATATACAGGAAGATTTCCAAACCTCGGCACACTCTTGTTGGGAGATGATAGAATTCCTTCTTCCCATCTACACCCATCTCTCCTCAGACCCTTTTCCCAAAATCCTTCCTTGGCTCATTGATGGGAGTTCCTTTAAAGACCCCACATCCAGCCATAGGCTACACCATCATTGATACCACTCAGCCTTCTCCCTTAGAAGCCAGGGCCCAGATCCAGATAAAACATCCAAATAGACAAACTTGATTGCTCTCACTAGTGTGCTGGTTTTGGCAAAAGACAAGGAAATTAACATATATCCAGACTCCACTCATACATTTCACATAGTATATTTCTCATGTTCTTATCTGGCAGGAAGGCTGATTTTTAACTACTAAAGGAACTTCAATTGTAAATGGAGCCCTAACCCCCAACTGTAAGAGGCTCTCACATTCCCCAAACCAGGACATCAAGACTATGGACTTCATTTCTATCAATAACAAACAGACAGACACTATAGCAATATTGGTTGCAAAAGACTCCCAGGTCGGGCTGGGAAGGTGGTTCAGTGGTAGAGCACTTGCCTTGCATGCCTGAGGTCCTGGGTTCGATTCCTCAGCACCACATAAGCAAGAAGAAAAAAGCCGGAGGTGGCGCTGTGGCTCAGTTGGTAGAGTGCTAGCCTTGAGCTGAAGAGCTGAGGGACAGCATCCAGGCCTAGAGTTCAGGCCCCACAGCCGGATCCCCCCCATAAGAAAAAAGGCTCCCAGGGAAAGATTCTAAAATAGTAATTGGCCTGGGTTTTTATTCAATTAAGATTGAATCCATATACCCCATCTGTTTGTTTGTTTGTTTGGCCACATTCATTCCCCAATTCAGAAAGGGGAAAAGAAATTCTCATTTGAGGAGGAAGAACCCAAAGAGAGGGCTGGTTCTTTCTAAAAAATAAAATAAAGTGGCATTTTCAAAGCTTAGGAATATCCTACACTTTCATATCTCCATAATAATTTCCATTCAGGATACAAGCTACAAATACATATATTACAGGCCTACTTAAACCCCTTCCTCTCACCCCACTGGAAAGATCACTTAGTCTTTCCTTACCTGCTTCCAGGCATCTACCTAGGGAAATGTCAAGTCCCACCCTTCCCCTCACCCCAGGCACAAGGCAACCTGCCAGAACAGGACTAGTGAGTTGATTTCAACCACATGCCTCCAGCCAACAGACAAAAATATGTTCTCAAGCAGGGCGCCGGTGGCTCACGCCTGTAATCCTAGCTACTCAGGTGACTGAGATCTGAGGATCACGGTTCAAAGCCAGTCCGGGCAGGAAAGTCAATGAGACTCATCGCCAATAAACCACCAGAAAACTGGAAGTGGTGCTGTGGCTCAAGTGGTAGAGCGCTCGCCTTGAGCTGAAGAGCTGAGGGACAGCCCCCAAGTCCAGAGTTCAAGCCCCACGACTGGCCAAAAAACAATCTCACCATAATAGACACCTTCACATGCTGGATTGAGGCATTTCCAACCTCTATAGAAAAGGGGTAGGGGGGTTGCTAACAGTGTGTGTGTGTGTGTGTGTGTGTATGTGTGTGTGTGTGTGCTGGTCCTGACCATGAGCCACAGCTCACTTCCAGCATTTTGGTAGTTTATTGGAGGTAAGAGTCTCATGATCTTTTCTGCCTGGCTGGCTTTGAACTTTGACCTTCAGAGCTCAGCCTCAGAGCTCACACTCTTACAGGTGTGAGTTACTGGTGCTCAGCTGCTAAAGCTCTTTTAACCTATATCATTAAATGGGTTTGGCCACCATCAACTTTACAATCAGACAATGGTCCTGCCTTAGTCTCCACTGTTAATTCGTGGCTTTGTTAGGCATTGGGTATTTTTTTTTTTTTTGTCGGTCAGGGGCCTGAACTCTGGGCCTGGGCCCTGTCCCTCAGCTCTTCAACTCAAGGCCAGTGCTCTACTGCTTGAGCCACAGCACCACTTCTGGTTTTCTAGTGGTTCATTGGAGATAAGAGTCTCAGGGACTTTCCTGCCAGGGCTGGCTTTGACCCGTGATCCTCAGATCTCAGCCTCCTGAGTAGTTAGGATTACAGGCGTGAGTCACTGTACTTGGTGATATTGGGTATTAAACTGGCATTCTGCCTTCCATACCAGCCCCAGTCTTCCAGCAAGCTAGAACTGGCCATTGTCCTCCAAAAACAACAATGAACTAAAATTTCCTTGAGGCAGCAAAATGCTCAGAGATTCGGCCTCCCAACTGAGAAACAAATAACCAATTCCTGGAGCCGCTGGTCTTCCATCTCCAGCTGTTTTCCCTGGCTGGCACCAATCTTGGGGTCTCTACTCATACTTAAATGGTGTTTGGTCCATTCCTTATTAAACTTGTCACAAATATTTTTTTTCATTTTCACTTTTATTGTCAAGGTGATGTAGAGAGGGGTTACAGTTACCTAAGTAAGGTAGTGAGTTCATTTCTTGTTGAACTTGTGACCTCCTCCCTAATTTTTCTCCCTCTTTCCCTCTCCACAGTTCCCCCGAGTTGTACAGATTATTTCCAACATAGTGTCTTGTGAGTATCGCTGTTACACATTTCTTTTCCTTAACTTTTTGAGCCTTGTTTTTTGCAGACCACCACTCAAAAATATGTGGATAACGTTCTTCTGAAGAAAGCATCACTATCAGCAAATCCTTCAGCTCCCAGAAGCCCACCGGAATGATGAAACTACTGCCTCAAACAATGTCTCCTCCTTTGCTGGGAGCCAACAGAAGAGACTTCACCGCCCCCAAAGTCACAAAAGGCAGTAGTCTTGAATGGCTAGGATAATAGGTGTGGGCCACCAGGGCCTGACTTAGGTTCTTAATGAATGTTACGGTTTGGGAGATTTTAAGGAAACAATCATCTTTGTTTCATTTACTAGAAATTCATCACACTGGATGAAATAGGTAGGAAGAGTCACAAGTGTATAAAACAGTCCACAAGATCCTCCTATCACCGGAGTTGTAGAAAAAGAGGCTGGGTCAGGCAGGGGAGAAATGATTAACAGTGAACGGGAACCTCCAATAGACTTGGCCTTTCTTGGCAGTCTGAGTCTGGGTAATGGAACCAGAGAGAGCAAGGAGAATAAGAAGAAGCCAGAACAAATACCAAACCTTTTCTCCCCTGTGTTCCAAAGCTCCTTAAAAGCAACATGAGTGAATTACAGTGAGGTGGAAAGTGTGAGCCCTGTGGCCACTTAGCTGGGTAATGTGGAGAAGTTGCACAGCCAAGCTCAGACAAGACATGGAGCTCCAGTCTTGTGGCTCATGTACTGTGAGACTTGTATAAGAGGCCTGTGTGCTGGGGTGTCTAACGTGAGATGTCACCTAGTAGGGGTCATGTAGCCTGATTGGCCTTCCTAGTAGAGATCATAGCCCAAGATGTCACTGCACCTTTTCAAGGCCACAAGTATGACTTAGTGGCACAGTCCCTGGATATTGCATTCCATGGCTGGAATCCTCAATCTTATCCCCAAACCTTGATAGGAGTGAATATATCAAAATCATTGAAACATGAGACCTACATTTGTGTCTTGCACATTTTCTTTGATATGTGTGCTGACCATTGCTGAATGCAGGATTTGAAGCTATCCTTTTCATCCCCAAACAAAATAGCATTAAAAACAAAACAATAATAAAAAAATCCAATCCATTCACAATGAGTTACAAATTGAAAACACCCCAAATACCCTCACATTTCTGGAAAGCTTTTTTTATCTGCAGCATACTTCCCAGACAATTACTAATGAGCTCTCCAGTTCCCCTTAGGAATAAAGATACATGCAGTCCCACGTGCATGAGGAACTTAATTTACATGAATGAATAAAACAAGACATTATGAAATAGCATTCCACTAAATTATAATCACAACCTCGAGCCCCAAGTAAACATGTTGAGCTCACCCAGGGAGGAGGCAGTGCCGCTTCCCCATTGGGAGAGTTTCTACTTCCAGAAGTAGAGCTGTGGCTCAAGTGGTAGAGTACTATTCTTGAGCTGAAGAGCTGAGGGACAGTGCCCAGGCCCAGAGTTCAGGCCCCATGACAAACAACAATAACAAAAAAATCAACTATCTCTTTAGCTGGGTGCCAGTGGCTCACGCCTGTAATACTAGCTACTCAAGAATCTGAGAGCTGAGGATCATGGTTCAAAGACACCCCAGGCAGGAAAGTCCCTGAGACTCTTATTTCCAATTAACCACCAGAAAACTGGAAGTGGCACTGTGGCTCAAGTGGTAGAACTCTAGCCTTGAGCTGAAGAGCTCAGGGACAGTGCCCAGGGCCAGAATTCAAGCCCCACAGCCACCACCACCACCACCACCAACAACAACAAATCAACTATCTCTGGAATCACCGTCTCATTTTACAGGCAAATGATTTCAGGTGAATAACGTGGTAGGGAGCAGGTGCTGGCACAAATTCAATGTGGGCCTCCTTTTCTGCTGGATATTTCCCACAGAAGCCCTCTGTGGCTCTACCTTGCCATACTTCCTCCCATCCATCAGGGGGAAAACAGTGATAAGAAGTCCAGGATGTGCACAGGTCTTCCTGTGTAGAAGGAATCCTGGGGGGGGGGGTCACATAGGAATAGGACACCCACTCCAAAGAAACTTGGAGTTTGAGAGGCATTAGAAGTTTATCTGAGCATTCAACCAAAAACAGGACACTTGAATAAACTGTTCTGTCACCTGATTATCCTGATTGGGAGCTGAGATACCCAGACTTGTCATTTTTCTTGTGTTTCCCTGACTTGTTCTGCCCATTTAGTATGAAAGTAACATCAATTTTGTGCTAAAACACTATATTAAGGCAAACATCAACCAGAGTCCTGTAGATGCACAATCAAAATGGCTTCAGATACAATCTAGTTCAACAGATACAATCTATTCAACATCAAACAAATATGGATTAATGGGCTGAGAACATTCAAGAGGGATTCAGCAAACCAGAAATTATTAGGTTTAGGGAGAATTGTGGGGAAAAATAGAATTAGAGGGATGTGGAGAGGTAAAAGGTGAGTGAATTTAACCAAGTCCTAATCTCAGAGAGAGAAATGAATAGGAGAGAATAATAGAAGAAAGATTAAAAAAAAACAAGAAAAAAGCCAGGAGCTGGTGGCTCACGCCTGTAATCCTAGCTACTCAGGAGGCTGAGATCTGAGGATCATAGTTCAAAGCCAGCCCAGGCAGGAAGGTCCGTGAAACTTTTATCTCCAATAAACCACCAGAAAAATGGAAGTGGTACTGTAGCTTAAGTGGTAAAGCACTAGCCTGGAGCTGAAGAGCTGAGGGACAGCATTCAGGCCCAGAGTTCAAGCTCCACGACCGACAAAAACAAAAGACAAAAAACAAAAAACCAAAAAATAAAAAAAAGAAAAAAATGGAAAAATAAAAATTTATATTTAAAAAATGAAACACTTAAAATTATGTAAGTATAAAGAAATGATACTGAGAGAAGAAAAGGATAGGATGAGAGGAGGGGAGAGATAAAAATGAAAAATAAAAAAATAAAAATTCTTAAAATTGGAATACTTGAAAATTATATAGGTATACAGAAATAAAACTACTATTAAAGAAGTTAAACCTAAGAGGTTGTGAATTGAGTAATAAATTTCTGGATTAAGTATATACACAATGAGAGATAAGGTCTCTTATCTTGGGTATATATCTGGGGATGAGCATAATAGCAATTAAATCACACCAAAAAAAAAAAAAAGAGAAAAGGGAAAAAAAGAAAAAGAAAAAAGGACCAAAAGGTCAAAAGAGATAAAAAAAATCACACACACACACACACACACACACACACACACACACATTCCTAAAATAAAAATTATGAAAGAAAAAAATTATGAAAGAAAAAATAGAAAACAATTTTAAAAATGATAAAAATAGGTAGAAAAAAGAGTTCTTTGATTTTTTTGGGGGGTGGGGGTGGGGGGAGGAAGATCTTGTATTTCCCCTGTGTCTGTAACCAGTCTCTTGGTGGAGTCTCTGGTCTGCTTGTGGTGTTTGGTTTTCCTGTGGCTTGATTGGTTTCTTAAGTTGGTTTGTTTGAGCAGGCAGACAGCTCTGCCTTACCCAGGACTTTGTGATCCTCCTCCCAGGCTAGTTCAGTCGAAGGGAGATCTGCTTTGAGTATCATAAAAGAGGGAGATGGCTGTTTCCTCTAGTTTGGAGATGCTGTGATGAGACTAGGTTCTGGGTAGGGTTGAGGCCTTTCAGCAATCAGTACCTTTTCCCTGAGGGGCTAGCTCCTGAGACACTCACAGAGCCCAGCCTGGAGCCATTCTCAGGGTTTATGTTTATTGAGTTTCAATTGTTTATCTAGGCTGCAGTGGAGAGGGGCAGCTTCTGGCTCTGTTTACCCAGTGAAGAAAGTCACTCCTCCAGGGGCAGAGCTTTTTCTGCCTGGGCATGGGTGGGGGGAGGGAGGTGACTTTCTCTGGGCCTGGCAGGTCAGGTCAGGTTCCTGTGACCTGCTAATGCCTCCAATTGTTTCCTACCAAGGCCTGGATTGGAGCTAGTTGCTAGGCAGGGCCTTTGTCAATATCAAAGATGGAGATCTTCTCTGGTGGTGGGGGAGGAGCTGCCTTCCCACCGTGGCTCCATGAGGAGTGGGGATGTCAGGGTTCTACTCACACCAGACTCTTTGTTTCTGGGCCGTCCTTCGGTCAACAGGATGAAGGGTTCTGCTCCTTGTCAGTTCTTGCTGGTAGTGTGTAGAATCTGCTCACATGCCGCATCTGGCGCTTTTGTCCCAGAATTTCTCTGTTGGTATGGTGGCCTACCAGCAAGTGCTCAGATCTGTCTCCTTGACCATGCTGCCTGGGTTTTCCCTCTCTGGCCAAACTCTGTGTACCGTGATGGCACACTTGGTGTGATTCTCTAGCCTAGGACTGTTCACTGGAACACTAAAACTGCTTTCTATGTGAGAGCTTGTTTAGCCTCCAGCTTTTCCTCTGCCATCTTCCTCCTGTCCCAGAAAAATAATTCTTATAACAAGATGTGACTTAATTAAAATAGTTTTTGTGTAAGATGGTGGATATCCATAAAATAGCAGTGCTTATGTCACCCAACTACTTTGATAGAAAAGATTGTAACTTCTACAATTTCTTCCCTCCCACTTTGTTTTTGGTTGGTCATGGGGCTTGAACTCAGGGTCTGGGCACTGTCCCTGAGCTCTTTGGCTCAAGGCTCGCTCTCTACCACTTTGAGCCAGAGCTCCATTTCTGGTTTTTTGAGTGGTTAATTAGAGATCCAAGTCTCATGGGGACTTTACTGCCTGGGCTGGCTTTGAACTGCGGTCCTCAAACCTCAGCCTCTTGAGTAGCTAGGATTACCAGTATGAGCCACTGGTGCCTAGCCCCCTCTTTTATTTACATTTTTTTCAAATCAAGTCAGTATTGACTTTCTTATTCAGCAGTTTCAATTAGTCTCTGAACATGATTTCTTTTGTAAGAAATATAGCAATCAGCTCAGTGATGACTTCAATTTTTTTTTTTTTTTTCTATCTGATCTCTAGCTTTAAACTCATTGGGAACTACTTGGGAGGACCACAATAACATCTATGTAAACATGAAGGTCAAATGACTCTCTAGGGGTGAGATCTCTCCTTACTGGAGACTGGTCAGGTCACTGAAATCTCAGGGTGAAATGGATGACCAATTGAACCAAAGCACAGGTTCCACTCCACATGGCTAGAAAGGTCCCCAACCGTGCTTTTCCCTAACACCACAAGACATCTGCACTAGTTATGTTTGCCTCTGGAGAAATTTTCCAGAAATGCCAATTGTTCTCCCTACCTAAAGCATTGAGTGGTATGCTTGGCTTCTGGAGAGGTGGGCTAGATAGTTTTATGGGTGAGGTGTTGTCTTAGACCATTAACTATCAGGAACAGCAATGAGAGAGTCTTACAAGACTTCCCCCAGACTATGTTTTCCTGATACCCTGCACTCCAAGTCATGGGTTCTGAGGTCCACCTAACAGTAAAGGGATCACTTGAGTCTCTGGTCTCTCTGCAGCATGAGCATAATGGTCATTTAATGCATGAACAGAAATCCATCCCATTCAAGTTTTAATCCCCATGTATCCATTCTCAATTTCTGTGTTCTACTCAAATCCTTTATCCTAATGGAATCATTTGAGGAAGCATTGGAACTCCAATTGAATTTTAAATCTACCCAAGCTCTGGAGAGTGAAGACCAATCCTGTATCAACTCCAGGGTCCATCCAGGCCTCAGAGCCAAGGATGGTCATCTTATGGAGATTAGTGAGCAAAGGATTTAGAGTTTCCCACTCAGGACATAGGCCCCCACTGGTAGTACATGACAAGCATCAAACTATCATCTGAGAGTTATGAAACTGGGTATGATGTTTATGACCAATTTTTTTTTGGGGGGGAGGGAGTCTGGTCATGGAGCCTGACTCTGGGCCTCAGCTCTTCAGCTCAAGGCTAGCACTCTACACTTGAGCCACAGCACCACTTCCGGCTTTTTTCTTTTTGCTTATGTGGTGCTAAGGAATCAAACCCAGGGCCTCTTGCATGCAAGGCAAGCGCTCTACCACTGAGCCACCTTCCCAGCCCCTATGACCAATTTTGATAGGGAATACAGTTCAGTTTGATAGGGACAGAGTGTGGGATTATCATCCATAGTTTTTTTTGATAGGAAGCTAGAGCAAACTTGACTCAAGTGTCCAACCTCAGGTTGCATTTGAATAGCTGTTTCAGGTGGGATTGAGTTTATCTTTCTTCTAGGCTTTTATCAGGACATGAGTCTCCAAGTTGGTGAGGGTAAGCGGGGCAGTCAAGAAAGTGGGGTGTGTGCCAAAAGGTCTCACAATCCATGGGGAAATAGAAAAGAAATCCAGCACATAGTCTTTCAGACAACTTTCCAGGGTTTGAATACACGTCTGGTGGACCATATCTTTCCCATTGCTGTTGATCAAACCTCACTTGTTAATAGTTGGCAGGTTTGAGCAGAACAAATGCAGCCTGCTGAGGGATTATTGCCAAGTCACTTTTCAGTTGGCCTGACTCAATCATCATCAGGAGGCTCACATTACCAAACATCCATTGTGCTTTCCCCTCAATTATCCAAGAAGAACCATTAAAAAAACAACTTTATTTATTTTTTTAATTTTTTTGGGTCCGGTCGTGGGGCCTGAACTCTGGACCTGGGCGCTGTCCCTCAGCTCTTCAGCTCAAGGCTAGCACTCTACCACTTGAGCCACAGCACCACTTCCGGCTTTTTTTTTCTTTTTGCTTATGTGGAGCTGAGGAATCGAACCCAGGGCCTCAGGCATGCAAGGCAAGCGCTCTACCACTGAGCCACCTTCCCAGCCCAAAAAAACAACTTTAAAGGGGATCTCTTGTAGGTCTGTTCTGACCTTCCTCTAGCATTCTATTAGGTTCAGGTAGTCATGCTTGATTAAGATTTGGTAATTGTTCTTCTATTAAGAATTTGGCAGTGTTGGGGCTGGGAAGGTGGCTCAGTGGTAGAGTGCTTGCCTTGCATGCCTGAGGCCCTGGGTTCGATTCCTCAGCACCATATAAGCAAAAAAAGAAAAAAGCCAGAAGTGGCGCTGTGGCTTAAGTGGTAGAGCGCTAGCCTTGAGCTGAAGAGCTGAGGGACAGCGCCCAGGCCCAGAGTTCAGGCCCACGACCAGACCCCCCCCCCCAAAAAAAAAGAAGTTGGCAGTGTTTAGACAGATGTCCTAGGTATTAGACCATTCCTTCCTATTTTCCATTGTCTTCCCTACCATCCCCAGGAATGAGCTTGGCTGGATTCTTAACTTCAAAAGCATGCATGTCCTTATACTTTCCCATATATTTCCTACTCGATTTTTCCTCCTCTTCAAATTTGTATTTTGACATAATCTTTATAGAATCTTTGAGTTTAGATAAGAATAAAACTCTCTAGATCCAGGGAGAAAAGTAATCTTAAACCATTTTTTTTTCTATGCAGTAACAGTTAAACACACTTCCTAGGCAAGGCAAGGTGACTTCCACAGCTGGGGCTAGTGACCTGGGAATGCAGAATCTGTAGATTGAAGTGGTGCTCTGAGCCTCCTGCTGATTGGGGCCTCCCCTCCTGAGGGATGACTGGAGTTATCCGACCTGAGAAAGAGTTCTTTCCAGGGGTTGGAGGTGAAGGTATGCATGTGCGGGACAACTGCCTGAGGGACGAGAACCCAGCGCATTAATTAATGCATTGAGATGACATTAGCCACTATCTGGGATATTTCCAAGTCTCACATCTGAGAATCTCAGCCTACATGGCAGCTCCTTGAGCACAGTGACTCGGTGTAAGGCAAATGCGTTGCCCTGTCCAGTAGCTCCGATAAACTCGGTGGGCTGCAAAGGACTGCATGCTTTGTCCTGCTCCCCACTCATCCCTCAGCCTAGGCAGCATAGTCAGACCTCATCTCAAAGAATCCCAATGATAGACAGGCACCAGTGACTCACACCTGTAATCCTAATGACTTAGGAGGCTGAGATCTGAGGGTTAAGGTTCAAAACCAGCCCAGGAAGGAAAGTCTGTGAGACTCTTATTTCCAATTAACCATTAGAAAACTGGGAGTGGTGCTGTGGCTCAAAGTAATAGAGTGTTAGCCTTGAGAAAAAAAGCTCAAGAAAGTGCCCAGGCCTTGAGTTCAAGCCCCAGAACCAACCCCAAAGAAAAATAAATCCCAGTGATCCTAGAGAATACTACTACTACTACTACTACTACTACCTATGACTAATACTACTAATATGACTGCATTAAGATACAAGAAAGGATACTTTAGGGATTCAGGAACATGGAGACATCTCTGAACAATGGAACAAGCCTGGTTTTGTTATAAGGAAGGAAACTGCAGTTCAGAGGCTATATAGAAATAAAAAGATAGGGGCTTGCTATGGTTTTAGTGGGTCTCCCAAAGTTCAATGTTGAGAGGTGGAACTTCAAAAAGATTGTAAGCTGAGCCCTGTGGCTCATACCTGTATTCCTAGCTACTCAGGAGGCTGAACTCTAAGGATCCTGGTTTGAAGCCAGCTCATGTAGGAAATTAGTCTCTGAAACCCATCTCCAATTAACCAACAAAAATCTGGTAGTAGAGCTGTGGCTCAAGTCGTAGAGCACCAGCCTTGAGTGAAAAAGCTAAGGGATAGTTCAAGCCCAGTACTGGTATGTACCATGAGGACCCTATTCTTATGAATGAGTAAGTACTGGTACTGTGGGAGTGTGTTCCTGATAAAAGAATGATTTCAGCCCCCTCTTGAATTCTCTTGCTCATACTCTTTAACCTTGTGGTGCCTTCCTTCATGGCTGTAAAAGGCTGTGTGTAGAGATGACCCTCCACCTTGGACTTTGCAATGTCCAGAACCATGAGCCAAATTAACAATAATTGTGTAGTGTGTACTATTCTGTTGGAACAGCACAAAAGTGACTAGGAATGCAGGCACTGGTGTAATCCTAGCTGCTTGTGAGGCTGATATGGGGATGATTGCCATCCAGGCCAGCCCAGGCAGAAAATCTCAGCAATGCTGTCTCTGTGGAGAGAAGTTGGTGGTGCATATCTTTTATCCCAACAATGATGGGAAGCTTCAAATAGATAGATTTTGGTCTAGGCCTGCACTTTGACAGGAAGTGAAAACTTACTTCAGAAAACGTTTGCAAGTAGACACCCTGAAAACATTACGGTTAGGAATAGGAGAAACTCTAGGACTCCTTGGCACAAGCCAGAATTTTCTTAATAAAGATCCAGAAACACAACAAATCAAAGAAAGGTTGGACAAATGGGATTGCATGAAACTGCAGAGCTTCTGCATGGCAAAGGACATAGCTAGCAAGATCAATAGAAAGCCTACAGATTGGGAGAAGATCTTCACTAGCCATACAAGGGACAAAGGTCTCATATCTAAAACATACTTAGAACTCAAAAAATTAAATCCCCCAACAACAAATCCTCAAATAAACAACCGCTAATTACTAAGTGGGCTAAAGACTTACAGAGAGACTTCTCTGATGAGGAAATAAGAATGGCCAATAGACACAAGAAGAAATGCTCAAATTCTCTAGCTATAAAAGAAATGCAAATCAAAACAGCATTAAGATTCCACCTCACTCCACTTAGAATAGCTATAATCAAGAACTCTAACAACAACAGATGCTGGAGAGGATATGGCCAAAAGGGAACCCTACTGCATTGTTGGTGGGAGTGTAAACTTGTTCAACCACTCTGGAAAGCAGTATGGAGGTTCCTCAAAAGAATACACATAGAGCTCCCCCATGACCCAGAAATCCCTCTTCTGGGCATTTACCCAAGTGATCACAAACAAGACTATACTAAAGCTCCCAGCACAATTATGCTTATTGCAGCATTATTCACCATAGCTAAAATATGGAACCAACCCAGATGCCCCTCAGAAGATGAATGGATCAAGAAAATGTGGTA
>NW_012267263.1:5194973-5209180 GCF_000151885.1 Dipodomys ordii
ATATATATATATATATTTACCAGTCCTGGGCACTGTCCCTGAGCCTCTTTTGCTCAAGGCTAGCACTCTACCAACTTGAGCCACTGTGCCACTTCTGTCTTTTTCTGTTTATGTGGTACTGAGGAATGGAACCTTGGGCTTCATGTATACTAGGCAAGCACTCTACCACTTGGTCACATACCCAGCCCTTAAAATTCACCCTTCTAAAGCCAAGAATGCAGAAATGTCATGCCTTGATCAACATTACCTGATTAGAGAACATTCTTATTACTCCCCATCAGGAAAAATGGGCAACTCTGTTTAAGTTTCTTAAGAACTGACAAACCATTTTCCATGGCAGTTACATCGTTATCCATGCCCAACATTTGGCCCTGCTCCCTGCTTTAAGGGAGGCTACTCTGCCAGGGACTGCCCAAATTAGGCCTTCCTCCGAGCCACCCCAGTCTTAGTTCTACTTAACAGTAGGTTAAAACAGGGCTTTTTCTCCAAGACAATGAGTTCCAGCTCCTCTCATATTGCAAAGGGAGGAAGAACTCACTAAATGGTGCCAGGGAACTGTGACTCAGATCCTGAGCAGAGAAATGGTGAGAAACCAGAGAATCCACCAGGAGGGTTATAAGTAATTCCTTCTCCATAGCACTTCTGCATTGCTCAAATCTAATGAGAGGAGCCAGGTAGCAAGACTGACTTAGGCGTATACTTCTGCATGCAGAGGAACACCATGGTTGCCTACACTCAGTGTGAGGATCCAGGCTGCCTTTGGCAGGAGAGAAGAGGCTGTATCTGGAGGCAAACATTGCTTGGTTAAAGACATATTCAGATGAAGCTACATGCAAGAGATATTTGTTTTGACCTTGGCTAAGAGTTTGGTCACCAGATACCTGAGGTAGGTCCTAAAGTCTCTTCCTCCAGGCTTTGGCTTAGAGAAACCAAGATTGCATGCATGAAACGCTCTAGCTTGCTGCTGATACTGGAGCACTGTCTAGTCACGCTGTATGAGCTTGGTCTTTTGGAGAACAGGGACTGAGAACCGGTCCCTGGTTCTAGGGCTGGTGCTAGGCGGTGCATGAGGTTATTCCGCACTTTGTCTAGAGTCCTTTCAGTCATGCTACTAAGGCACAGTTTATTTGTTTTATTTGTTTTAGATGGTCAGCTGCTTGAAGGAAGTTCATTTACAGGATATGTAATACACAATGGATAGCTAAATGAAAAAAAAAACACTTCTAGCTCAGAACAATCTAGCAAAAAAAACCCCAAACCCAGAACCCACAAAAATCCATATTTTAAAATTTCAAGTATAAGGTTACAGCAATCAGGATGCGTGGGCCTGCCCAAAGGGTAAGCTTACAGACCACTGGGATGGAATTGGAGTTCAGAAGTAAACCCTAAAAGTAAGTCCAAGTTGATTTTTGACAAGGGTACCAGGACAGTTGAAATGGGCCAAAGAATCTCATCTCTTTTAGCAAATGGTATTGAAACAATTGAAATACCCACATGGAAAAGAATAAACTGGTACTCCTTTCTCATGTCACACACAGTAACTTAAAAAGGATCACACATCTAAAACCTAGAGCTAAAGCTTTAAAACATGAAAAAATGAAAGAGTAATCTCCACAATCTCGAGCAAATCAGTCTTCTGATACATGTTATAAGAGCACACAAGACAATACATCAAATAAATTAGAATTCATGAAAATTAAAAACGTTTGCCCAACACAGATACACTTAAAAAGGCACTATTAAAAGAGTGAAACTATCCTCCACAGGATGGAAAAAAATTGAAAATCATGTATTTGATAAGGATATAGAATCCAGAACACATAAAAATTGTAACCCAACAGTAAAGAGACTATCTAACTTAGACATGGGCAAAGGATTTGAAAGTGTTTCTCTAGGGGAGACATAAACATAGACAAGAAGCATATAAAAATACTCAACCTCATTCGTCATTAGGGAAATGTGAACTAAAGCTACAATGTGATACTATATATATGTACCCATTATATATGTATGTACATATGTATATGTGTGTGTGTGTATATATATATATATATATATATATATTAGAGTGATTATTACACCCAAGAAACCTGGAAGCATACCTTCACCCAGAACCTTGTGTTATGAAGGGTCATACTAACATAGAAAGTGGAAACAACTCATTGCCTAACAATTGATAAAAAGGTAAACAAAAGATGGAGTATTATCCAGTCATAAATACAAATGAAGTGCTGAGATATGTGACAGTAAAGTTGAACCTTGAAAATATGTCATGTAAAAATGGCAAGAGAGGAAAGGCTACATGTTGTGTGATTCCACTTATATAAAAAGTCTAGGGCTGGGAATGTGGCTTAGTGCTAGAGTGCTTGCCTAGAATGCATGAAGCACCACATAAACAGAAAAAGCTGGAAGTGGCATTTTGGCTCAGGTGGTAGAGTGCTAGTCTTGAACAAAAGAGGATTGAAGACAGTGCCCAGGCCCTGACTTCAAGCCCCAGGACTGGTTAAAAAAAAACAAAAAACAGAAAAAACAAAAAACAAAAACGAAAGTGTCTAGAACAGGCCAATCCAGAGACTATGTCGATTGGTGGTTGTCAGAGACTGTGTGAAAGGGAAAATGCGTGATGATTGCCGATGAGTACATGATAATCTTAAAGTGTAACAGATGCTGTGGAATTAGGTAGTGGCAATGGTTGCTCAGCCTTGTGAATGTACTAAATAAAGACCATTAGACTCTGCACTTTAAAGGGTGAATTTTATGGCTTATGAATTAGCTCAATTAAAAAAATGTGAGTCTAAATATTCCCCACTGGAGACTCTTAAATTGTGGTAGACTACACTGTAGACATGTGCAGTTTCTACACTATGGAGATATTTATATATTGATATCAAAATATAGCTAAGACTTAGAACTAAACAGAAAAACAGAAAGTTTGAGACAAATACACATAAATCAAGTGAAGATGGTGAATGTAACCACTTGACAATAATGCTCTTTGGGTAAAATGGGATGGAAATCAAGGGGCAACTGTTATGTTGTATTGTGTACATTTCTTAAACAATAGAGATGTATAACTTTGTACTATTTACTTGATGGGAAATTTCAAAAAAGGGAAAATATGGGAAATAAAAAATGAGTGGTTAGCTTTATGCACTAAATTATATATATATATATATATATTTCCTTGTGTGTGTGTGTGTGTGTGTGTGTGTGTGTGTGTGTATGTGTATGTGAACTTTCAGCCTGGTTAGTTGGAGTTGTTGGTTTTTGTTGGTTAGTTGGAGTAAAAAAGTCTTGCAGACTTTTTTTGCAGGCTTTGAATTGAGATCCTCCAGGCCCCAGCATCCTGAGTAGCTAGGATAACAGGTACAAACCTCCAGCACCTTGCTGACAATTTTTTTATTTTATTTTTTATTTTTTCCTGACAATTTCTTAATATTACATGTGCTCTTCACTTCTTCCTAATCTTGTCAGAATAATTCACGATTGACTTATTCAGATTTGAGTATGGAGTTTTGTTTGCAATATGACAAATTCAGCTGTTCAGGAGCAACTCTTATTTTTCTGTAACAGAAAAAGAGAAAGGGGATTGATTCAACAGTTCATTTTGTTATACAAATCTGAGTAATGACCAAAGGGAAAACTTTAGGTTCCAGATCTGTGGACATCTTGGAAGTGAGTTTAGGGACAAGAAATCCACATATTAGGGGTCCCTTGGAACACATCTGGAAAAAGTAATGACAAACATTAATAGCCTGAGTTGAGTTTTTTATCCCCCCCACACCACCACAGATAAGAGCATTCTATTATATCAGTAGTAGCATGGATAGGGTTGATGCTTTTAATGTAATTTCTATAGCTACTTGGATCAAAATAGTCATGATCAACACAGATTCTGGGCTTTTCATCATAATCATATCTAAATGCACTAACAAGAAGCCCATAAGGAATAGCACATAACACAAAGGAACATGAGCTATTTTAATATGAAATGACAAGACAAAATAGGGAAATGGTACTGGGACTGACAAGCACAATGCCATGAGAGGTACATTTTCACAGGTGGAATTATCATTGAACAGCATTTTCCTCTTCACAATTTTCTTCAGTTCTCGAAACTGTCCTGAGATTAGTTCCTGTGGGAGGGGCAGATGAATTGCAGGCCCTGTCATTTGTTTTTGTGGCTGCTGAATCTGGAGCACTGACAAAGGCTCTCAGGAGATTAGTATTTACTGACAGCTTACCTAGGACTGAGATGGTTTTTGTCCTGACACAGTTAGCATCTGATTTTAGATTATTAACTTAAGATTATTACCAGCTCCATAGATCAACCATGGATAAACCAGCAGAAAAAAGGGTGCCTTTTAAAATTCCTTCACGAGAGAGATTTTACGTTTTTATAGAACTGTAAAAGCAAGTAGCTATTATGCTGTCACAGGAGTGTCTGTTCTTGGACATCCTACCTTAGAAAAGGTGAGGTTCAAGTGTTCAACTGATACTGCTTCTCCTAATGAGCTAATGAGCACGATTACCACTCTAGAATTATTTTTACTTAAATGTATCCAGAATTCACATGGGCTAAGGTTATGGGCTTCTGTGAAGAGGACATTAGTAACGATCTAGACTTAGATCAGGTTGGATATCTCAGGATTTCTGGTCATCTTTCCTTTTTACTGAGTATGAAAAGAAGAGGACCTTTTGAAAGAGTATTTCAGTATTCTTTTGGCTAAGCTCAATTGCTTTAAGACTACATGGAAGACACACTAGCCTTGTGTCTAATCATAGAAATACTAGATAAGAGCTGAAGGTTTCATCCCACCATTAATATGTTGGCCCCAGGGGTATGAATCATCTAGGTCACTTGCTAGATTTTGTCTTTGTCAGATGTTGGGACCACAGTGTTCTGCATCTAATTGGGTGTCTCAAAAGTCAGGGAGTTCTCAATGTTGACATTCCTCTTTCCAGGTACTAAGATTTCACTATAATTAAGTGATTAGGTTGAGGCAACCACTTAACCACTAGAGAAAAAATTACCCATTTTTCCCGAGAGGCTCTCCTTTCTTTCCTGAAGCACACACACAATTTACGTAAGTCCCTCAGGACAGATCTCCTTTCTCAGAGACAAAACTCCCACAGCAGCTGTCCTCCCTCCCAAAGTAGCATCAGAAGTACCAGAGTTACATGGAGAACTCAGACTCCAGGTCTCCAGCAGACAAGCTAGAGTGCAGGAAATGAGACTGTGCCAAGTGACCTCTGGCTCTATGGTGGCACTGGAAATTTGGTGTTTGATAGTCTACGTTCTTTCTCATGGATGCTTGGATCCAATGTTGCTTCTTCTTTCCATCTGGAGAATGTCTTAAGGCCAGGCATAGACAAAGAGTTTGGAAAGAGGAGGGCGGAAACACCACTGTTCTAGCTCTGTTGGGTCTATTAGAATTCTGCCTCCAGCCAGCAAGGATACTGAGTGATGACAACGCATGTGGACAAACTCTCTAGCCATTGGTCATCCTGGATATTCCTCTCATTGTGCTAGCCTATGGGGTGAGGGGCTATGGCTATCCTGCTGTTAGATCTAGATACTAGGAGAAAGTCCTGTTTCTCATCATCCACCTGTGTACATTTCCTTTGCATCTGTTTTTACAGCAAGCCTTAGGCCTATTGTGGGTGTAACAACACGGACCCAGAATGTTTGACCAAATCTGTTGATCCGCACACTTGGTTAGTGAGGTAGGTGATGTGTCATGTCCTATCACAGAGGACAGTAAGGCAGGGAAAGAAGTTTTCTTCCAAGGTCAGCAGGGTGAAGGAGAGCCATGCTGTGGTCCCAGTTATGGTTCTGACTTCTGGTCTCATTATCAGTCAACTCTTATATTGCAGTTTTGTTTCTGTAACCCCCATGGTCTCTAGGAACTGCTCTACAAAAAGGCTAATAAATTCAATGTAATTCACAGGATTTAGAAGAAAAAATACATAATGCAACAACAACAACATTCTGGGGATTTTGGGGGGATGAATAGCTTGAAGTTACTCCAAGGAAAGCCTGTGTTATCATTTTGCCACTTAAACAAGCCTCAGTGGTGGCTGGTGTCCCTCTAAGAGTCTATAATTGAAGATCAGATGCTATTTTTAGAATTAATTGACATCTCAGCTACATGGTCATACTTGTAACCCTTATGCTGTCTGATGAATTCAACAGAAGAGACATGAGGGATATTTCTTTGAAACATCAAATGCCTTTGGTCACTCTGGATGGAATGCTGCTCAATGAGTAAATGTTCCTCAGTGTTAAAAGCTTTTTTCTTTTTGCTCATTTGGGCATTTAGAAATATAGAGATCATAAATATTGAGTGAAAATTTAGTTTTGTTTTATGAAAAAAGCTGAAAAAAGTTATCAAGAGACAAGGATATTTTTTACAACTACCAGCAGTGTTTGAAAATCCTAAACATTGATACTATCTTACTTCATGTCTGGATACAAATTATTTCTTGACGAGATTTTGCTATTTTAAAAATGAGCAGCAAAGGAGTACTGGGTTTAGCTTTCTCAGGTCCCATCCACACTTCTGATGTCTAGAGACAGTTGATGATCTTTGAGTTGACTTGCAATTAGTGCCTCAAATCCAGTCTTTAAATTTGGCTGTATGAGGTGGTTTTTCCAAGCAACATATAGAGGTTTAATCCCCTGATTCCCATTACTTTAAGAGTGGTGACTCTAACTCCCCGTGCAGCTGACCCAGAGTTTACCCCTGCTGCCTCCAAGTGCCAATTAAATAATAAAAAACCCAAACCGTGGCCAGATGTAATTAGTCTGAAAACAGAGTTTTATAATTTTCCTTATGCCAAGCAAACAAGTTAACCTCTCAGATGACATACACAAAATAATTTCGACAAAGAAAACACAATTCTCAAATCTGAGCATTTCTTATGCTGCTTTATCCAGATTTTGCTCTTGTGGAAATAGGCAAACAGGGAAATAAACTTTGGCTCCAAATGTCTGAAAATTCACTTGATGCAGCTACTGACCAGATTTTCCCATTATATATATTAAAAACATGCCTTTGAGCCAGGCACTGGTGGCTCACGCCAGTAATCCTAGCTACTCAGGAGGCTGAGATCTGAGGATCACAGTTCAAAACCAGCCTGGGCAGGAAAGTCCATGAGACTCTTATCTCCAATAAACCGTCAGAAAACAGGAAGTGGCACTGTGGCTTAAGTGGTAGAGCGCTTGCCTTGAGCTGAAGAGCTGAGGGACAGCGCCCAAGGCCCAGAGTTCAAGCCCCATGACCAACAAAACAAAAACAAAAAGAACAAAATACCAAGACCAAAAACATGTCTTTGAAGAATCTAGTTGATTGAGGTTGCATGGAATATGTGGTACTTCTTTAAAATATTCTGATAGAAACAGGCTCCACTGTCTGTGGAAGACTACCTAAAGAGGATAGTTATCTGAAAGACAGCTGGGCATTTCTCTCTCTCTATAACACCATCACCTGAGTGGTCCCTTGAGCAAGCAACACCAAGTCCCTGATCCTGGCCCCTTTGGGATGAGGTGGTCTCCTTGGTGATGCCGATGCAGGGCTCTGCTGTACTCCTCTCCTTGGCTGTTGAGAATGCGAATGAACTGTCCATCTAGAAACAGACCCTCTCAGTATGCTCTCACTAGTCACGTGTAAACAGTGCAAAACAGTGTAGCCGGGAAAGGTGAAGGTGATCTGGGCTGGATAACATGAAGTAGTCATTTTAGTGGCTATTTCTGCTTCTGTTTGTTTTGGTTTGGGGAGAGGGAAAAGGCAGGAGATAGGAGTGAGAGAAAACAAGATGAACAAAACCCGCCTACACAGAGGCTTTAGCATGTCAATCATAGGTCTAATCATTCCATCTTCTTGAGTTCCTAATTCTTATTTTACTCAACCAAACATTGAACATGTGACTCCACCTTGTTGCTTTGAGTTGGGAAATCCTGGCACAATAGTCAGGGAATTAACTTGTGCCATTAAAGAATGTCAAACAGAACAGGGTCCCAGGTTCAACAGGCACACACGTAGTCACCAATATGAAAGTCTCAAGCTTCCTATTCAGAGTGCTCTCAGACACTAGAGTGCCTACCTTCCCCATCCCCCCCCCCGTGTGTGTGTGTGTGTGTGTGTGTGTGTGTGTGTGTGTGTATGTGTGTATTAAGACATGGAAAAGGCAAATTCTAAGCTATAGTTATATGGAAGAAAAACCTACTTTTCTTTCCATCAGACTTCGCAAAAATAATCCAAGAAGGCATTTTGGAAATGTTTGTGAGACAAGGAAGTTGCTTTTAAAGATACTGGAAAACAAATAGATAAAGGTAGCTGGAAAACAAATGCTGATGTGAGCCTATTTAAATTCTCAAGTTTCCTTGCAAAATAGTCACAGAATTGGTGGACAATTTTTTTTAAACATACAACTCAATTTCTCTCATGTACAACATAAATCATTTAATGTAACATTTGCAACCTTAGAAAGGCAGACATATTTAATCCAAGTCCATTTATAAATTCCAATTTCACATGGATTAAAAACTGCAGATAAATTAAGTCACAATAATATCCTGTACATGCATTAAGGCTGGTGACTGCTGAAGTCTCTTGGGTATCTACAAACAGGAAATCACACGCAGGTTACTGGGTCTGAAGAGCGTCTACATCATTAAAAAAATCTTGCTTTTTTTTTTTTTGGTGATACAGATTTCAACAGCAACTCTGGAAAACTGTGAAAAATGTTATTTAAAAATATATATGTATATGCTACTGCACAGTTTCAAAGATGTGGTTCATAAATAATGTTGCTGCACTGATTCGTTTTGTAACAATGACTGCACTTCCAAGGTGACATGAACACGCAGTGACGTATACTCAATATTAGGCACTAGTAATATCTGTCAGGCATACTACAGTTCCATGTTAGCTGTATTGTACATATATATTTTTAAATGTATGCATTTATACAAACTGTGTATATTATGTATGGGCGCCAGAACATCGTTGTTGGAATACTAGAATTGGTTTTAGTGCAGAAAGTCTCACTGCATTGCATTCTGTGTGTTCAGCCTAGTACGTAAGTTTTTCAACTCTTTCAGATTATTTTTCTGGTACATTCCTCTTTAGATAGTAGGTCCAAGCATCATCCATTTGCAATGTGAAAGTTTTCAGAAGCTTTTTTTCTTTTTTTAAAGAAACTTCTCTCTCTTTCTCTGTCTCTCTCTCAGCACAGTTTTGCACATGCATCTGATCTGTGTGGAGAGTGGTGCCTGATGGCAACATCTGATCTACTTGGGCTGCTCTCTTTCACAAAAAAAATCGGAGCATGTGACAGGATAGCATTCTTTTGTCAAGTTATAGCACACTAGGTCAGCTGAACTTGGGTTCAACTCCTCAGGCAAGAACGCATCCTGAGAAGTCCAAATGAGCACTGTATGTGAAAATGTGATGTTTCTGGAAGGATATATATCAAATGTGTGCTATGGTTATTTCAGCTGACTGAGACGATCAAAGTCTTAGACTTTCTGCCTCGTTTGAATTTTTAACCATAAAGAGCTATCAGTTTTATAATCAGAAAACACACAAAAAAAGTTTCAACTTGGTACCCAACTGATGAAAAGGGATGAGATATGACTGACTTTCACAAGCCATATTCAGGAGACGGTTCTGGATCCAAACAGATTATGCCGAACTCATCAAAAAGTGCAGCCCATCATGTTCTACAGATGAACTGAGAAACATGGGTAGGATCCCATGCTCTGACCATCCCCTGAAAGGACCAGTTTGTAGTTCTGTTGGAAGCGCAGGTCTTCAGCCTTATATGGGGCTTCTTAGGCAGGCTAACATGGATGCCACAATAAAGTCTGACACTTTAAGGACAGACAAGACCAGAAAACCTCTCCAGGGATGCGTGGCAGACACCTAGGGCCGGCCGACTGTTTAGGTGAGAATTCCAACTTGTCACCAGAATTCACCAAGGGTAAGTAGAACAAAGTCTCAGTTCTGCTGTACATACCTGATTCCAAGTTTCTTAAGTTAGATTCCAATTTCCAATGTAAGATGGATCCCAAACTTAGCTAACTAAGGGAGATGAAAAGAGCCTCACTTGTATAAATGGAAATGTAGACTGAGTATCCCTAAAATTCCCAAATCCCAAATGCTCCAGAATCTAGAACATTCTGGACATCAATATGATGTCCTAAGTGGTAAGTTTCACTCCTGACCTCATGTGATGAGTCTCAGCTACAATGCAGAAACAGCATATAAAATTACTTCCTGATCATGTGCCTAGGGGCATATACAACATAACTGATTTCCATTAGAGACCCATCCCCAAGATAACTCTATATTAATGTGAATGTTCCAAACTCAGAAACAAATCTGACATCTAAAACCAATTCTGGTCCCAAGTATTTTGGTTAAGGATCACTCAACTTGTACTGTTAATATTCTCATGTGCATTAAGGTCAAAGCCAAATGAGAATTTCACAAAGCTTTCATTCGCTCATTGTCAATTAATCTCAAATCACCAATTGCTCTATCATCTGCACAGTTTTGAATCAGTACTTAGAGCAGAGGAATCCCAGTCATCTTATTTGCCATCTACAGATCAGGCTGACAAAAATGTGAACATTGTATCCAAACATAAGGATGTAGTGAGCTCTACCAGCAGGGATCACACACACTTTGTATCTCTACCACCTTGAACAGTACATTGTCCCAGAGATTGTGTTACCTGTCTTTTCACACTGACCTGCTACAATCCTGTCAAGTAACTCAAGGATGTTAATTTTAGTTTTAAAGTGTGGTATGGCGCACCCTCTTTTTGCAGGAGTTGTTTCCTTCTTACCAGTATTTTTTATCCAAATACATTTAACAAGAAAACTAAATCTAGGGTATGACAAAACATTATAAAACAAATAAATGAGACAAAAACTGTAAACGAGATGTTAAAAAAACTAAAATGTAAACGTAATTCAAAAGGGAAGAAAGCAAAGAAAGGGAAAAGAAAAGAATGGAAAGGAAAAAACGAAAGAGGCAAGGGCAAGATGCAAACAGACGCATACCAGGGACCCAAGGTCTAAGCAGGGTGCTCTGGTTGCTGCTTCTCTAAACAGAATCACAAGAATTGCAGGAACAATTTCCCTTGCACTGTCAGCAGCTTATTAATGAAAGCCTGAAAAATATCTCCAAATCAAAATGAATCAAAGGCCTGTAGTACATTCTACAGCATTAGGATGGCCAAGAGCTCTCAGCCTGAGAAGCAACAGGTAGACCACTAGCAATGGACATTCTAGACAATGTCTTTATTGGCCCAAGAAAAGTGGCAAGAAAGCTACCATGGAAAGAAAAGACTTGGAACACACTGCGGTAAAGGCCACGTGGCTCTCCAGCCACAGTCACAGTGGCAGGAGGAGGAAATGAATGTGCCTGGAAGGCTTGTCACAGGTGTAGATTTCAACTTTGAACTGAGCTCCAAATAGTCATTGTTGCTTTCATGTGGGTTAAATTGACCAGATGGTGGTGCCATTTTCATATTATTTGGGCAAGGGTAAGAAGGCTTGTGGGAATTGGTGCATTTGCTTATAATGTGTTTAGCTGAGAATAATGCTGGATGGGAAGAAGGTATTGGAGGATGGGCTAGGTATTTGGTTACATGCAATCTAGTAAACATCTGGCACAAAAATAACTGACTTGTTTTCATTACTCAATTACCCATTAATACACACTGATAAAAATAATTGGGAAAGAGTATATTAATACTGAAAGTAATCAATAAGGTAAGAGCTAGGTTTCAACTTAACTGGCAGTTAAGTTTTCTGTGTGCTGCACTGCACCTGGTTAACTAACCCATGAGATTTTGGTTGGACTTTCTAAGACGTCATGATTCAGCATTGGAAAAGGAAGAAAGAGTGTGAACATGAGTGTGCATGTAATGTGGGTCTTTCCTCTCACCAGGGACCTCTCTGCTCATGTCTAGCCTGGCATGATGGAAACTAGCTAAGGAGAATGGGTTCGGAAGAGCTGTGTATCTTACACACATACACAGGCAGCTTCTCATTACACCCACACGTACAAACACACATGCCCTGGAAAAAGACCACTGTTTTGATGTGGAGGACACATTCACTGCAGTTTGATAAATGCTGTGGCTGGCAATTTCAATAGCACAGTGTCCCGAGATAGTGAGCCATCCATGGACAGGACTGAGCACCTGGCTGGAGGACGAGGTGCCTAGGACAAGTGGGTGCTATTCCTCAGCCAGTGCAGACCCTGCTGGGAGTACTGCACCAGGTGCTCCATGCTGCTGTGCAGGGTGACCGGTCCCATGAGCAAATCCAGGTCGTTGAAGAATTCTAGGGACACAGAGAGAAAGAGAGCGAGCGCTGTTAAGAGCACTGAAGATGTGTAAGGTATCTGTCCTATCTGTAAGTCAGGCCCTGAACGACTTCAGAAAGAATTCTATTCATGATCTCTATAGAAAGCAAAGGCTTTCTGATTCATCCTGTGCTTTTAGCATCTCCTTGAACAAAAGAAGGTCCCAGGGTCATCCCAAATCCAAATAAACTAACACATGAATAAATGGTACCTGCCATTTTGAATCCAAATGAATAGTGCCAAAAAACCTGTATGTTTAGACCACACTCTCGCCATACAGTAGTGCTTCCCACCCTGAATGTCAACGTGGTTTTGTCACCCTTGTTCTGTGGTCAGCTGTGGCCTGTGCTGAGCTCCTGGAATGAGTCCAAGGCATGAGGCCTCCAGGATGGCCGGGGAAATTCAGAGTCTGGAGGAGGGGAGGCATCTATCCCTACTGAGGTCAACTTCTAGCATTTGATGTTCCTCTGGGTTTGTCCTTTCATTAAACATTGACTGTTACACCAAGGTCCTCTGTAGGTGGAGGGGAGGATGCCAAGGTGGGTCATGTTTGGACTCTTCTCTACATCGCAGTTTAGTAGCTGATAGAGACAGGTTCATGTTGTCATGGGGGTGGGGAGAGACCTCACTGAATAACAGACCTAGTGTCCAAAACAAGTTTTTCCAAGATGCTAAGGTGCACACTGAATAATGTCCTGCTAGGAAAAGGCAGAGAGGGTCAGGGAAGATTCCCCATGGCAGGGGGCTGTGGGAGGGAGGGAATCTAGGCATAGGAGGAGGAGCTGCTGAGTCTGGCACTGCGCCCTCTGGTAAGAGATATTTAACAAGTGACTGGTAGTGCCACAGGGAGCTGGACTTGCTCTCCCAAAGGAGATGTGTCTATTTCCTTTCTGCTCTGTCCACTGGAGAAACCCATCTCACCCCTCTTGGCCACTCAATTTTGATGTGCTTTTCAGAATCCTCTTCTATGCTAGTTCCTCTGGCAAGATTCTCCTCATGGCCTGGAACCTCAGTTGGGCTTTTAGGATGTACCACCTTCAGGGACTCAGAATCCATCTGGGCCATCCACTCTGTGTTATCACAGGCACGCATAATTATCATTGCATGGCCTGGGGGTGAGCTGATTTGCTGGTGTGGAAGGACAGTAATAATGCTGCATAATGGTTCAGAAGAAAATAAAAAAGGTAAGATCAAGATGCAGAAAAAGCATCTATAACCTCTTCACCCCAAAATTCTCTATTTTTGTTTCCTGGTGGTCCTGAGGATTGAGTGCATAATTGACAGTCAAGTGCTCTACCTTTCTCTCCAATTCTACTTCAGTAACTCCCAAGAATGCCATCAGACATATCAACATGAAGTTTGCATGAAAATACTCATTACCCAACTTATGAAATGGAAACCCCTCTGTATAACAGCTTAATAATAACAATAAAATCATATTTCAAAAAAGAATCAGGAGGAATAAAAATGATGATGTGTTTACTAACATGGAAAGAAGGCTCAGGATGTGGCTCAGTGGTAGAGAGTGTTAACATGTGTGAGATCCTGGATTCAATAACAATCAACATATAAAGAAAAGACTTAGCTGTGTCTCCTGAAATGAAAAGTGTATAGTGTACATGTGGTGCAGGTGTGTATATTTATATGTAGTGTAATCCAGTGTGCATTTTCTTTTTTTTCTTTTTTTGGGGGGGAGGGTCTGGTCGTGGGGCCTGAACTCTGGGCCTGGACACTGTCCCTCAGCTCTTCAGCTCAAGGCTAGCGCTCTACCACTTGAGCCACAGCGCCACTTCTGGCTTTTTTCTTTTTGCTTATGTGGTG
>NW_012267263.1:5211305-5374258 GCF_000151885.1 Dipodomys ordii
CAGAAGTGGCGCTGTGGCTCAAGTGGTAGAGTGTTAGCCTTGAGCTGAAGAGCTGAGGGACAGCGCCCAGGCCCAGAGTTCAGGCCCCACGACCGCACCCCCCCAAAAAAAATATATATCTTTAAGCAATCGTACAAAGGAGTCTCAATTTAACATTAGCTGAAGATCACTCTAAAATATTCCCATCGGAATAGATTAAAATACATTTCCTTAACAGACAGGATATTCAAAACTTCTGATTTAGGCGTTTTGATTTTGGATGTTTTGTTTCATGGAATGGATGTTAGCCTCAGAGATTTAGGGGTTCAATATGTGAGCCCTTGGGTTCAATCCTCAGCAATGTAAAGAAACAAAAAAGAAAACCATACCAGCCAAACAATAAATAAAAACTAGTCAAGAAAACACAGAGGAAAAAAAAAGAAACCCCAAAGAAAGCTTTCCCTTAGCAAGCGAAGTTGCTGGATACACAGTGAGGTTTCTGAGGGCAGATACTGCTTTTGTGGACTGATGCCTACAGGTGTTTCAAGGGAAATAATTTTGTGGCACTTAGTGAACTTTCTCTTCCAAAGACTAGAAAATAGTCTTAGCCTGGTTCTCCCTCCCATCCCACAGTGCATTCCTTTGCTTTACATTACTTCATGAAGTGATGATTATTTTTCTTTGGTTTTAGTGTAGGAATTGGCAAAATGGCCAGAAATGGCCTTTCAGGACTCCAAGGCACCCCCACAAGGCATAAACACAGGGCAGAGCTATAAAACACACTTTTACCTATCAAAGAATGACATGTTTTGAGGTGAACAAGAAAGTAGACATTCTTAGTAGAGGATACCATTTTCTCTTTCCTGCCCAAATGCTATCCACATGTTTGGGTGGGGGTGGGGTGTGGGAGGGGGTCAGTATAAACTCCATTACTTTGCTTGCACTGTGTAGGGCTCTCAGAATATAATCTACACAGAGGATGACTGGGTGTAAGAACAGGGAGGGAATGTGAGTGTGGAGGCTGAAGGCAGCCAGAAAAGGAGCTGAAGGTAAGACAAGCCCTCAGGCACTTCCTCTATTGTGGACAGAAGCCCCACACCAAAACAAAAACCAACACTGGTAGGAACAAAGTCTCCTTTCCAGAGACTCTGCGCTGATGAAACATTCCCTAGATCTCAAATGTAATTTTAGTTTTCAGTTCCTGAACTTGATTAAAATAGCCTGTGAAACTTTGCTCAACGTGCAGGTACTTCATGGGTGCAAAGACTGTTAGGAAGGATAAGTTCTAGAGGTTTATTGCACAGAATGGTGACTGTAATTAAGAATAATGGCCCAGAGGGTGGCTCACATCTGCAATCCTGTGTTTCAAGGCCAGTCCTAGAAGGCTAAGAAGACCCTCACCTCAACAAAACGTTAGGCATGGGAGGGCCTAACTAGCAATGTGGCAGGCATAGGAAGGAAGACTGAAATCTGAGGCTGGGCAAAGGCGGCTCAGTGGTAGAGTGCTTGCCTTGCACGCATAAGGCCCTAGGTTCGATTCCTCAGCACCACATAAGCAGAAAAAGCTGGAAGTGGTGCTGTGGCTCAAGTGGTAGAGCGCTCGCCTTGAGCTGAAGAGCTGAGAGACAGCACCCAGGCCCCTCATGACCGACAAAAAAAAAAAAAAAAGAAATGCCACTTGAAAAATAGCTAAAACAAAGAGTGCCGTGGGTATGGCTCAAGTGGCAGCATGCCTGACTAGCAAGCATGAGGTCACTACTGTCAATACTGCCTAAAAGAAAGAAAAATAAGAAATATGCCTGAAAAATCACTGAGAGTACATTTTATCTTAATTATTTTTATTAGCATATATTAATTGTACAAAAGGTTTCATTGTGGTGTTTTCTTACCTCCTTCCCTCCCTCCCTCCTCTTCCTTTCCTTTCTCCCTTCCTCTCTGGTTCTGGTCCTAGGGCTTGAACTCAGGGCCTGAGTGCTGTCCCTGAGCAGTATTGCCTAAGGCTAATGCTCTACCACTTGAGCTGAAGCTCCACTTCTAGTGTTTTGGTGGCTAATTAGAGATAAGAGTTTTGTGTTCTTTCTGGTTCAGGCTGGCTGTGAACTGCAGTTCTCAGACCTCAACCTCCTGAGTAGCTAGATTATAGACGTGGATCACTGGAGCCTGGCAGTCAAGCATTTGTCTTAATGGTAATAGCTCTTTTAATATGGCTCTTAAGGGCTTTATGACAGCTCTTGTCATTATGACACAGATGGTCAATGGACCAAAAAGCCATCTAGTTGGCTCAGCAAAAGTACTATGAGGCCATATGCTGAACAGAGCCCTGGAGATCTCCAACCAAGCCTGCTCATCAGAAACCCAGAAGTGACAATTGACAAAAGGAATCGAGAGTAATGTTGAGTAGCGTTTTTGTAGATAAACAGAGAAGACATCTAGAGGTCCCTAAAAATGACTGCTTAGCTTCAAGCTCACTTTGCAATATATATTAAAAATAAACTGACTGGGTACTGAGCCCTAAAAGCCAAAGTATGTTATGAATAGGGTTATTATAAAGGCCAGAGGGGACCCTAAAGCAATGGATTCAAATGCTTTCTCTAACAGGGAATCAACGGAACCCAAGGAGCCAGGCTAGCCCTCTATCAGAAGGTACCTTAAAATAGTCAATAAGTGCTTTTGAATACTTCACAGCATGGTCCCTTTTGAGTCGAAACATCCGCCAGTAGAGGAGAGCCAGACATCGGTAACTGTAACAGAAGAGGAAAAATGAGCAAGACAGAAAAGTGTGTCTTTCATAAGCTTGTTATTCTAGAGTACTAGCTACTTGTTGTGTACATCGACACCATATTTATGTATTTCATTGAACATATGTCAGTGAGTATCTGATATTCCTTTTTTTCAAAAATGTACTCCAAAATTCCGAGGAAGTACTCCCTAAATACACATACCACTAGATTATTGTGCAGTAGCTCCAAGGCTTCTTTGTTGGGAACAGGTCTGGCTGCTTTCTTTGTCTACCACTAGAGGGCAGTCTCTGTCCACCAGAGGCATGAGGAAGCTGGAGCACATAGCTTCCACTGCTTCCTGGGGAAGCTACTGGATTTGCTCATAGCACAGACACTTTACTAGTCTATAATTATCTCAATGAAAGTGCATTATAAGTACTAACAACACTATGCTGAGAATAGTTTCATTAAGTTATTTTCTACATCATTTACATGTTTGTATTCTAGTAGAATACTCATTACTGTCATTTACTTATTCTAACATGATACTTCAGTAAAGACAATGGCACAGGTAGCATTTCCTGAGACTCATCCTCACTTCCTTGGCCCTTCTTACTCATAATTACTCATAATTATTAACTGAGTGAGATCTGGGTGACATGTTGGCATATCAACGTACGAAACACAACTTAATAGTCTGCTCTTAACTCTCCAGGTTCCAGCTGCTGTGGCACGTGAAACAACCCCAGATGCTTCTCTTTGGTCTTTGTTATATTTTTTGAGACTCCATTTGACTCTTCAATTAACAGATTAGATTCTAGAACTCACTGAACCTTCAGAGAGCAAAAAGTTTCAGATATCTTTGACAGGTAGAACCAATAGCAAGGTGTCTTTGTGTTTTGGAGAGGGTTGAGGTGATTCAAAGAAATACCATTGCGAATAACTGTTACCAATGTAATCATTATAAGCCGCAGGAAAAAAAATATATATTGGCTAACATTAACAAAAACATTGTATTATCCAAGTATAAGCAAGCTCTTCTTGGTTTAATGTATGGAGAACATAGTGAGTCATCTGTTTTCATTCCTAGGAATCTACCAGTTAAGCAACATATGAGTTATTTAGATTGCATCTCAACTGTTACACACAGTAAAAATTCCATTTGGCACAACTCCCATTCAAATGACTTTAACTGGGACCTACCTGATTTTAAAACACAGGCACACATACAGGAACAACAACAACAACAACAACAACAAACTATCCCTGTATAACCAACCTGTCAGTTTTCAACCACTGTGAATTCTGTTCATGTGTGGCACTGCGGCAAAAATGGCCTAGATTGTTGCTGGCTGTTAGAACTACACAGAGCTTTGTAAGTTAGAAATACCAGGAAAACAGCCTGCATTTCAGCACCTGGCTGGCCAGTGACTCAGAGGCATGGTTACTCTCATGAGCTGGGAGGTTACACTCACCACAATGCAGCTAGTTGTTTGTCCTCAGGAGTGGCATTGGGGCCTGAGTGAGTTTTCAGTCTCATAGCATACCTGAAAAAACAAAACAACAGAGGAGTTTTAAAAAATGCTGTGTGTGTGTGTGTGTGTGTGTGTGTGTTTCGAGTACTGGGGTTTGAACTCAGCCTTGTGATCTCCCTCCAGTTTTTCACTCATGCTGGAGCTCTACCACTTGAGCCAGGACTTCAGTTCTGTTTTTGTTTTTTTGCTGGTTAATTGGAGATGAAGTCTCATGGACTTTACTGCTCAGGCTGGCTTCAAACTGAGATCCTTCAAGGTCTCAGGCTCTTGAATAGTTAGGATTACAGGCATGAACTTTCAGAACCTGACCTCTTATTTATTATTTTTTTAAAAAGATGTTGATAATTCTCATTCTTTCTGTGCCTATTGTCTCTCTCCCTCAAGTACCGTACTGGGGATTGAATCCAGGGCCTTATATAAGCAATCCGCCTCATGAGTCACACCTTTAGCTCCCCCGACCCCCTGCACCCCCCAACATGTTTTCTGTTGGTCATGGGGCTTCAACTCAGACCTCTGGTCCTCAGAGCCCCTCTGGTACTGGGGTTTGAACTCTGGACCTGGGTGCTGTGTCTGAGCTTCTTTTGCTCAAGGTGAGCACTCTACCACTTGAATCACAGCACTACTTCTGGTTCTTTTGAGTAGATTATTGGAGATAAGAGTCTCACGGAGTGTCCTGCCCAGGCTGGCTTTGAACCAAGAATCTTAGGCTCCTAAGGAACTAGGATTACAGGTGTCCACCAGTGCCTTGCTTGTATTTAGGTTTTGAGATAGGGTCTCACTAACTTGGTCTGGGCTAGCCTTGAAGTCATGATTCTCCTGCCTCTGCCACCCCTGTAGCTAGGATTACAGGTGTGTACTACCACACCTGGCTGATTATTCTTTCTAAAAAGCTACCTGATGTCATTCTATTTTCCTCAGCCATGACACTATCAATATGACAAGAATAAAATGACTTTCTTCTCTTTAAATAACAGAAGTTCAAATGCTAAAGATTGTCAGGAGTGATCCGAACCCAAGAACTATTTGAGTATATGATAACATGTCCAATTTTCTAAAATTTTGATTTATGTCCAAGAGGCTGACAGATGGAGGCAAAGTTCAATTCTTCTAGAGATTTCCACCTGTGGGCTCAGACAGATGCTCCATTTACTGCTCTGTTCTGTAACACTTACTCTGAGGGCAGCTTAAGTGATTGCCATATTTTTTTTTTGTCCATTGTGGGGCTTGAACTCTGGGCCTGCGCGCTGTCCCTGAGCTCTTTAGCTCAAGGTGAGCGTTCTACCACTTGAGCCACAGAGCCACTTCTGGTTTTCTGGTGGTTAACTGGAGATGAGAGTCTTACAGACTTTTCTGCCCGGGCTGGCTTTGAACCATGATCCTCAGATCTCAGCCTCCTGAGTAGCTAGGATTACAGGCGTGAGTCACCAATGCACAGCGTTCTGCATACATTTTGAATCTCTCTATATATTTTCTTCAGACCTGGATAATGAGGAACTAGGGGCTTTTAGGGACTGCATTTAATTCTGTTTACTTCTTTGAGCTAGGGGGACTGAGGCCCCTGCTTTTTCCTACTAGGTCTTCTATGAGCTGATTCAGTGTGCAATGGCTAGAGGGTTCTAGGTTCAAATCCTAGCTTAGCATACTTATTAGTATGAGAGTTTAGGTAAATGTATTAACAAGTCCAAGCCCTTATTTAATTATCTGTAAAATAAGAACAGCACTGGAATTACCTAGTCTTGTTGTACAGATTATCTCAGAGAATTTTATAAAAACTAAAACTAAATGTTGAAAAACGAACTTTACAACTTTGGTGGGGGGGCAGGGAGGGGGGTGGGAGCAAGATATGGGAAGGGATAGGAAGAGGAAACAAAGGAGGAGGCAACAATGCTTGATAAGAAATGTACTCATTGGGGCTGGGAAGGTGGCTCAGTGGTAGAGCGCATGCCTTGCATGCCAGAGGCCCTGGGTTCGATTCCTCAGCACCACATGAGCAAAAAGAAAAAAGCCGGAAGTAGCGCTGTGGCTCAAGTGGTAGAGTGCTAGCCTTGAGCTGAAGAGCTGAGGGACAGTGCCCAGGCCCAGAGTTCAGGCCCCATGACCGGACCCAAAAAAAAAAAAAAAAAGAAATGTACTCATTATCTTGCCCATGTAATTGTAACTCCTCTGTACGGTATTTTCATAATAAAAATAAAAAAAACACTAAAATAAGATAATTTTGGCTTCATGCAAATTGCTTGATTTAAGTACCATTTATCATTCTTAATTCTGCAGTGTACAGATCTGTAGGTTTTAAAGTGTATCTCTCTGTACATACATGTATGTATATGTTATGTGTCTCTAGAACAGTGATTTAACAAACGACTGATCAACATGTTACCACTTTGAGTGAAGTGTAGAAACCCTGACCACTTTTAAATGACACTACATTGGTAATCAAATGGTGGTATAATTGTTATTTCATTCATCATATATGATTTATAAAACTCAAGAGGTGGGTCATTTCTTATATGTATTTATATTACTGTTCTTTCTACTTTGATGCTCTGAGCTCCTTCTTCTGACATTTCCTTTAATTGAGGAAGTTTCTACAGGTGCCAGTCTCTAAGAGGGAGTCTGTTAGAGACAGATACTGAGAATATTTTTATTTCTCTTCATTCTTGGACAATAGTTCTGCCAAATCCACAGTCCATTGCGTGACAGGCCATTCTTTCACACTTGGGAAATGCCACACCACCCACTTCTGGCCTCTACAGTTTCAGAGAAGTCTGTGGTCATTTAAATCAGTGAGTTCTCATTGGCAACGTGCCCTATCTCCTTGGCAGCTTTCAGGAATTTTGTTCTGTGTTTGTTTTTCAGAAGTGTAGTCAGGATATGTTCTAGCATAGGTTTCTTTAGATTTATCCTATCTGTTTTTTCTTGGCTTCTTGAATCTGTAGGTTTATGTCTGATTTAATAATAAATTTCAGCTGTCATTTTTTTTGAATATTCTCTTTGTCTACTATTTTTCTTCCAGTCCTGGGTTTCCAATGACATAAAAATTGTATCTTTTGTTACTGTGTTTGCAGTGGTTTGAATGTGGCCCTCAATATCTTGGAAGCTCAGCATACAACATAACAATATTTGGTAGTGGGAAGTTTAAAGTAGCTTTCTTCTCCTAATGAATTAATGCTATTATTGTGGGCATACATTAGTTATTCAATGAGTGGGTCTTGATGAAAAGGATGAGTGTGTAGCAACTTTCTCTCTGTTCTTGCTTGCCTTTCCTCCAAGTTTTTGGGTTTTTTTTTTGGCCAGTCCTGGGGCTTGAACTCAGGGCCTGGGCACTGTGCCTGAGCTTCTTTTGCTCAAGGCTAGTACTCTACCACTTGAGCCTCGGCGCCACTTCTGGCTTCTTCTGTTTAAGTGGTACTAAGGAATTGAACCCAGGGTTTCATGAATGCTAGGCAAGCACTGTACCACTAAGCCAGCCACATTCCCAGCCCAACCTTTCCTCCATGTTTTGATGTAGCATGAAAGCCTTCACCAGAGGCCAGCAAATGCTCTTGAACTTCCAGCCTCCAGAACTAAGGATCAAATTTCTATTGCTTATCATTTACCCAATCTGTGATATTTTGTTATAGCAGCAAAAAGCAGACTAAGGTGATGTTGGAGCATCTATTCTTTCTTTTTAGCCTCTTTCCTCTGTTATTCAGATCAGGTAAATTCTACTTTCTGTTCTCAACTTTGTTGATTTCACCTTCTTTATTTCTATTCCTTACTGAGTACAGCAGTGATTTTGTTTTGTTTCTGTTATCTTTTTCAGTTTTATAATTTCCATTTGGGTCTTTAAGAAAGACTTTCCCATCTTTGGCAAGATTATCTCTATTTTTGTGTGTCTTGTAAGAGGAAAGTAATTGTCTATTGGGGGCATTTTTGTAATGGTTGCTTCAAAATCCTTGTCAGAAAATTCCAATGCCTGATTCATCTTGGAATCAGGTGATTCTGTTATATTTCATTCCAGGTGTGATTTTCCTGGTTCAAGGTTTGGTGAGTTTCTATTAAGCTCTGGACATTCTGGTTCTTTGTGTTAGGGGTTTCTGGTTCTTTTTTTTAATTTTATTTTCATGTAAAGATGTGGTAAGAGTTCTGGTTCTTATTCAAATCTCTTCTGTTAGCAAACATTCACTCTACTTGGGCTTAGCGGGCAGATCTAGTTTTGGGCTACTTTGGGGCTGTAATAACATTGGTTCCAACAATTTAATTTTCAGAGCTTTCCTGGTGTGATTTTGGTCTGCTCAGCTGACTTGGTGCCAGTGGATCACAAGTGGTCCCTCGTGGTACTGCCTGAAGTGAGCTGAGGTAGAAGAGGAGGCTTACCAGGCCTCTGCCTGCTGGAGCTCTTGGGTGAAGGAGAGAGCTCTCTTCCTTGTGAGTGGTCCCCTCTGCTAGCACTCCTGGCTCTCCCAGATATTTCAGTGGGCGAAGTCAGTGTATTTTCTACATTGTTACTTTATAACTGTACCTATTTAGGGGGGTATAATTCACATTTCAACACATGTATATCTTGGCCAAGTTAGGAAACTTAGCATATGATTACCTCACACATGGATCATTTATTTGTGGTGAGGACATTCAAAAACTCTCTGGCGGGTATTTTGGAAAACAGAACTTTTTGTTTCTTTTGTGTTAGTACTGGAACTTGAACCCAGGGCCTTGTGCTCTCACTCTGCTTCTTTGGTCACAGCTGGTGATTTACCACTTGAGGGCTACCTCCAGTCCTGAATCTTACTGGTTAATTGAAATGGAGCATGAAGGATTGGTCTGCTTGGGGTGGTGTGGGAGCACAATTCTGAGATGCTAGGATTAGAGGCGTGAGCAACTGATGGCTAGCTTTTGATATTGCATTATTACCTGTAGTCATACAACTATAATCAACACTATTTTCCAACTCAGGTAAATTATTTTTTGTCTGGGTTTTCTGGATAGTGGGACTGTACTTGTTCTGAACTCTCCAGAACAAGGAGTGTGTTCTCCACCTGTATAAGGTGACTTATACTGGTGGGCCCAGAAGGTGCTCTACTTGGTTTGTCTGCTGACACCGGGCTTTTTGTTAGGTTTGTTCATTTTAAAGTGTGAATGTTTTTAGTAAGATGTGACACTCTAGATGACTGGAAGGCCCTGAGGCCTGCTCATTTCCTTAGTCCTCAAATATTTAGTAGGTGTCAGAGACTGGGGATATATCATGAACAAACTAGCCAAAACAACAACAAAACCCCTGTGCACAAAGCACTCTAGGGTATGTTCTTATTGGTGCCTATCCAGTCTAACCCTCCTCCTCCCCACATGTGTATATGCATCTAAGCAATGTTGTGCTCTAAGGAAGGATGAGAGGATCTAGGATTGCATCAGTCATGTCAAAGGTTTGTACTGTCTTTTTTTTGGGGGGGGGGTCTGGTGGTGGGGCCTGAACTCTGTGCCTGTGCACTGTCCCTCAGCTCTTCAGCTCAAGGCTAGCGCTCTACTACTTGAGCCACAGCGCCACTTCCGGCTTTTTTCTTTTTTCTTATGTGGTGCTGAGGAATCGAACCCAGGGCCTCATGCATGCAAGGCAAGCACTCTACCACTGAGCCACCTTCCCAGGCCCTGTCTTTTTTTTTTTCTGCTGAAAATACTGTGGCAAATGGGAAGACAGCATGAACTAACTGCCAGTACGGTGGTTGAGTGGAAATATTTTAATGAGCAAAATGGCTGGGCAGGGCTGACCTTCAAGGCATATTTGAGAAATGCTGTTTGAAGATGTTCTCTGATGTTGGGAAGACACTTCAAAGGCTGGAAACTACTGACTGAAGGAGAGTAGAGAAAAACACCACATAGCTTCTTTGGACCAATGTGGACCAAAAGATGATGACCCAAGATGACTGGAAACCTTTATGCATAATTGTAAAACAAATAAGAAAAAACCCACCTGAGTTTAGGCTGCATAAAATCTCAGAATAGGCAAAGTCTCAAGTGAGTATTAGGAAGAACTATTTCACCTCATGGGTATTAGACATCATCCCATGCTGTTAGCAACTGGCTAAAATCCGATGCTGTATTACAGAAATTATCAGATTGGTTTCTGGAGGGAGTTGCCTCAGTGATTCTTCAGAGATTTGTTAAAGATACGCCTATGAAAAGCATCTCTAGCTACACATGCTCAGTGTCATGTCAGAAATCCTGTCTTGAGGTTGGGGGATGAGGCAGTGTCCAGGATTTAGAACAGAACAAGTGAACAGCATCCAAAATGGTGCATCACAGGGTGGCATCGCCATACAGCTTCCCTGCTTTCCCCCAAAGTGCTTTCCTTAGTTAAGCACTCCTGAAATATTCACAGATGAAGTCAGGTTTTAGATTCCAGTCATGCCTCCTTAGCTGAGGTCTTAGTTTCCATAGTTTCAGTTACCTACAGTCACTTGCAGTTGATATCATATATATCTATATATGGTATATATATATATGGTATATATGTATATGTACATATACATAGGTATGTGTATGCATGCATGTATGTATTTGGAAGCACCAGGATTGGCTTCAGGGCTTCAATTTACTAGTGTAAGAACAGTACTCTACCACCAGAGCCACCCATACATTTGACCCTGTTTTTGCTTCTCATATTTACCCAAGGCTGGTAGGATTTACCGAAGGCTAGCCTCAGATGGTGATTCTCCTTCCTAAAGTTTCCCACAAAGCTGGGATCATAAGTGTGACACCACTGTCTGGCTTACTGAAATGAAGTCTCAGTAACTTTTGCCTGGCTGGCCTTGAACTGCTATCTTTTCTGATCTCCACTTCCCATGTAGGCTGGGATTATAGTCAGCATACTGTTCCTGGACAGAGATTTCTTTTGTCTTTACTCTTTTAAGACAGAGACATCCAATTCACATAACTTTTACTATGGTGTACTATTATAGTTTTTCTATTTTATTACTGGTGTTATTTTTTACTGTGTCTAGTTTATAAAGTAAACACTATACCTGTGTATGTATACCTCAAACACAGTATGTATGGGATATTGAACCACCTGTAGGTTTAGGCATCCACTGAGGGTCTAAGAATGTATTTTTCATACACCTGAATGGTCCCTCCTTCCAGCGCCTCTTTCCCTCCTACTCACTCTGTTAACCACTGTCTTGCACCATTTTTGTGACATCATCTTTTTTATATTCTGCATGAGTGAGATCATGTAGAAATTGTCTTTCTGTACCTGGCTCATTTTACTTTATATAATCATTTCCAGCTGCACCCATAGTATTCCAAATGGAGGGATTTTGTACCTTTTGTGGCTGAATAGTATTCTACTACGTCCACGTTCCACATTTTTTTTGGGGGGGGGAGTCTGGTCGTGGGGCCTGAACTCTGGGCCTGGGTGCTATCCCTCAGCTCTTCAGCTCAAGGCTAGCACTCTACCACTTGAGCCACAGTGCCACTTCCACCTTTTTTTTTCCTGCTTATGTGGTGCTGAGGAATCGAACTCAGGGCCTCATGCATGCAAGGCAAGCGCTCTACCACTGAGCCACCTTCCCAGCCCATGTTCCACATTTTCTTTATCCATTCACCAGCTGAGGACACCATTCTTGACTATGTGAATAGGCGTACAGTGAATCTGAGTATAGACATCTCTTGGGTATACTGATTTCATTTCCTCTAAATACATACCTAGTAGAGAGATTGCTAGATTATAACGGTAGTTCCATTTTATTTATTTATTTAATTAATTTATGCCAGTCCTAGGCTTGAACTCAGGGCCCGAATGCTATTCCTCAGCCTCTTTGTGCTCAAGGCTACTGTTCTACCACTTGAGCCACAATGCCACTTCTGGCTTTTTCTGAGTAGTTGATTGGAAATAAGAGTCTTACAGACTTTCTACCTGGGCTGGCTTTGAACTTCGATCTTCAGCTTTCAGCCTCTTGAGTAGCTAGGATTATAAGTGTGAGCCATGGGCACTTGGCTCATTTTTTAAAATGTTTTGAGAAGCCTCCATACTGTTTCCCTCCATATGATTTTAAATTCCCACCACTAGTTTGCAAGGGTTGCCTTTCTTCCACATCTTATCAGCACTTCTTATCATTAGTCTTTCTGATATTAGCCATTTTTAGTATGGGGTAAGGTTGTATTTCATTGTGGTTTTGGTTCCTTGTTGGTTAGTAATATTGATATTCCCTCATTTTCAGGTATCTGTTGGCCATTTATATATCTTCTTCGGAGAAGTGTCTGTTTAAGTCTGTTTTTCATTTTAAAATAAAGATGTGTGTCTGTGTGTGTGCATGCATGTGTACGTGCACATGTGCCTTGAACTCAGGGCCTTGGTGCTGTCCCTTAGTGTTTTTGCTCAAGGCTGGTACTCTATTACTTGAGCCACGTCCTCACTCCCGACTCTTTGCTGGTTAATTAACTAGGACTTGCCTACCTAGGCTGGCTTTGAACCTCAGTCCTCAGATCTCATCCTCCTGAGTAGCTAGGAATACAGGAGCCACCAGCTCCTGGGGATTCTAAGTGTTTTGTTTTGTTTTTGACTGAGCCATATTGTTTGTAAGGCAGCATAAGGTGAAATGAGTCCCAACTTTGTGGCTTCCAGCGAAAGGAAGCAAGTATGTCACAGGTCACTTAGACACAGCTTCCTCCTTTGGTGGGGCTTCTAGGACCTGCTCTGCCTCATGCAGGCAGAGCAAATGAAAGTTGCAAAATCATCCATTAATTTGGGGGGATGAACACTGATGCTCCATGGCTGATGGTGCAGGCTGACATTCTTTTCTCTGTTTTTTTTTTTTTCCAGTACTTATATTCTTACCTGTGGCCACCCCTCCCCAGGCACTACGCAGAACTTACCTGATGAGCTCCACTGTTTCTGAGTACATGGTATAAGGAGACTTGGATTCCATGGGGCCTTGTTCCATTGCATTTCCACACTCAATAAACGACAGGGCGGCTTCAGCATAGTTCAACGCCTTCCCAAACTTTTCCACCTGAGAAGCACAATTAAACAGTGTCTTCCTTAATAATATAGTTTTAGCAGCACTGCCACACAGTTCATACACTTTATTTCAGGCACCCAACTTTTGAGTTTCAAAATTCTATGAACAAAGTGGAGAGAAGAAAGAAATAGACACAGTCTCTCTCCCTAGCCACAATTCTGCTTCTCTATGGACAACCATAGTACACAAATAATAAATAAAAAGGTGTAGAAATAAGTAATTCAAAAAGTTTAAATACATTTTATTATGGATTCCTGTTGTAATTGTTCTGCTTCATTATTGCTATTTCTTATTTGTCTAGTTTGTAAGTTAAACTTTATCAAGGATATGGATGTAAAAGAAAAAAAAGCACAATATGTGAAAGGGGTTGGTACTATGTGCGATAGGCATCTATGGGACATTTCTCCCTCAGATAAAGGTGGGTTACTGCAATTCCTTTTCCGGTTATTTTCTCAAATTACTACTAGCTTGGGGCAAGTGAGCAAACAGCTTCATGCAGAATGGCGCAAAACCAGGTAATGACTGTCTGCTGGGCTCAGAGCTTCATGGTCACTTTAGTGTCTGCAATCATTGTAATGGTTTAGAAACTTTACTCCTTGACTCTCCAGTCTGTGCTAAATACAGGAAACAGTTAACTTAAGGCCTGGGTATCATCTTCTACATTTTCTAAGACATTTACATCTCTGCATCTCCTTCTTCACAAGTGTTTCTTCATTAACAGTTTGGACCTCATTCAAGAGTGAGAAAAGGAAGGAGAGATGATAAAACTCAAGGGTTTGCTTTACTTCAAATAAGACACAAAGTTGAAAAATCAATGATGAAAATGGTATTTTTTTTTTTTTTTGCCAGACCTGGGGCTTAAACTCATGGCCTGGGCATTGTCCCTGAGATTCTTTTGTTCAACTTAGCAAAACTGAGGCACTTGAGCCATAATGTCACTTCTGGCTTTTTCTGTTTATGTGGTACTGAGGAATCCAACCCAGGGCTTCATGCATGCTAAGCAAGCACTCTACCACCAAGCCACATTCCCAGCCCAGTCCATATTTTTGTATGTGTGTGTACTTAACTCAGGGCTTGAGTGTTGTGCCTGAGCTGTTTTGCTTGAGGCTGTCTGTCACTATGACACTTGAACCACAGTTCCACTTCTGGCCTTTGGGTGGTTAATTGGAAATAAGAGTCTTATATACTTTCCTGCCCAAGTTGGCTCTGAACTGCAGTATTCCAATCTCAAACTCCTGAATAGCTAAGAAAATAGATGTGAGCCACTGGTACCCAGCAAAAGTGGTACTTTAAAATTCTCTAGTCATCTAAATTTATGTTTATTTTCCCCTCACATCATCAAAGACAATCATAAAACAACTTTATATTCTTAAATTCTCATAGATTCAACCTGGTTTCATACATTGCTACTCTATGTAGATAATTACATCTTCTCAACTTGGGTAGCAAAATGATTCACTCATTAGGAAAAAAAAAGACATAGATAATCTAAATACTACTCTCTAAACCTTGGCATTATAAAGTAAACAAATGATACCTTAGAGGACAGAAATATAGAACTCTTCTTAGCAAGTCAAATTTTAAAAAGCTTATAAATCAAATAGAGTATAAAGAAATAATTTTAGCAACACTTTCAGATTAAGGAAAACATTTCATTCAAAATTATTTTTTAGCTGGGTGCCAGTGGTTTGTGCCTGTAATCCTATCTACTCAGGAGGCTGAGATTGGAGGATCACAGTTCAAAGCCATCCCATGAGACTCTTACCTCCAATAAATCACAGAAAAAGCCAGAAGTAGAGCTGTGGCTCAAGTGGTAGAGTGCTAGCCTTGAACAAAAGTCGTTTGGGGACAGTGCCTGGGCTCAGAGTTCAAGCCCCCAAACTGACAAAAAACGAAAACAAAAACAAAAAAACAAAAAACAAGAAAAAAGAGCCCATATTTTTAAGAACACTCAATACTGAGGCATTTGCAATTGAAACCCAAGAGTTCCTTCTAGATACACAGGAGAGTACATTTGGAGAGAGAAAAATGTATACTCACAAAAGAGTTCAGTATGTAAGGCAGTTTGTGAAGAACTAAAATGCTAAATGAGGAGTCTGATGCAAATGAGATGCAAAGAAGGAAACAATTCGTGGGGCTACAGGGAGGGAGACCAAGGAAGAAATGGTATGATCCGGCAGGATTTGAGGTCACCCAGAGGGAGTGTGTGTGTGTGTGTGTGTGTGTGTGCGTGTGTGTGTGTGTGTGTGTGTGTGAGCTAGAAGCTCTGCAGGTGCACACTGCTGGCTGACATGAGCTAAGTGTGCTCAGAGGCTGGTGGGAATCTGTGACTGGAGCAGTGTCTCCCTCTTGGGAAATTAATGGATAGATAAGAGTGGTAGGGTGGAACAAGATGATAATGAATGGATTAAGAGAAGGAAACCTTGGAAGATGAATTTGAGAAGAAAATCTCATTCTGTTTTTAAAACTTTTTAAAATTGGTATTATATTATTAAAGGTGATATGCAGAGCTCATTCTGCTTTAAAATTGTATGTTTTTCCTCATTTGTGGCCACCTCTCAGTGTTTTTTTCAGATAACCTAAATTTCCATCAGACTCTGGGACTGTAGCCACTACTGTCCCTTCCATTATCTTCTTTCTGTTCTAATACTCAGTGACTATTTTCTTCGTTTATTTATTTATTTATGGGTCCAGTCATGGGCCTGACTTCTGGGCCTGGGTGCTGTCCCTCAGCTCTTCAGCTCAAGACTAGTGCTCTACCACTTGAGCCACAGCGCTACTTCTGGATGTTTTTTCTTTTTGCTTATGTGGTGCTGAGGAATCGAACCCAGGGCCTCAGGCATGCAAGGCAAGCGCTCTACCACTGAGCTACCTTCACAGCCCAGTGACTATTTTCTTATAAGATGGTACTCCAGTGTACCTTGACAGTGAACTTCATGACTTCATAGAAATAAATGATGGCTAACAACAATAGCAGTGGAGATGAGGACTGTTAGGGCTCATGTATTTTCACCAGGAATAAAATCCTGGAAGTCATTTGATATGCTGCCTTCAGTTCCAGCCTCTAACTAATGTCAGTTTTGAACACTGGTTATAGGGAGGGATAAAACTGGAATTACCAGATTGGAATACCCTTTTGGATGAGATCTTAGAATGGAGAAATCTCGTGACCTCTTTTTAAAAAAATCAGAAATTTTATATTTCTTGCCTGAAAGCTTTAAACTGCCCTAAATAGGAGGTTATCCAAGTAAGAAAAGTTATTCCTTGAAAACATCAAATCATGATGCCTTTAAGGTTTTACGAGTAGATAATAGTTTCTGTGTTGTACACTTTAGGGAAATATTCACTTTGGCAGATACACATGAAAAAAAGAATCTTTTCTAAAATGGGATTTGATTTTGGAACCAAGCCAAGGGTTGGTCAGGCTAGCGAGAGAAAAATCTAGATTTTTTTTTTCTTTTAAAGGAATAAAAAACCTACCACCCACTCACAACTTTGGCTCTAGTTACAATTCAAGTCTTAGGATTAAATTGAAATGTTCATCTGTCTTGGATCCCAGTCAGACATTATTGGTTGAAGTCATAATTTATTCAACTATGAGCCCTTGATTATATAAACATTTCTCCATTTAACAGGCCCAGCCATCCTTGTAATAGATTTTATAATTACCCCAACTATATTGCCCCAGTGATGAAGCTACCGCACAAACATAATTTGGATGAACGTATCTCACCATTGCATCCGCTTTATGCTTCATCCGTTTAGCTTCCTGCATAAAATAATCTGCACTGCGTGGCCTACAAGGAGAGAATATTAAATGCCATTATTGCTTAAGTGAAACAACTCTTGAAAATATACTTTTCTTTCACTCCAACATAAAACACAATTAAAAAATACACTCTGCTTAACCTGGCATCAAGTCATTTTTTTCCGCACTTCCAAATTACTGTCTATATGTGAGATACTATGATTATTTTTCTCTTAAATTAGCAATTTAAAACCCATACAATATATGCAGATACTCTACATTCACAGTGGCTTGGACATGGTTCCCCAGTGCTTAATTTGTGAATAGGGCTTTTTATTGTATAATTTAAAAAGTGAAATTTTTTATTTCAGACATTTTACACAAAATGATTCCCTTTTAATGTAAGGATTGCAAGTGTATCTTGTAACAGACATGTGTGCACAGAATGTGCGGGGGAGAGTATTTATGCATCCTTATGAAGAGAAGTGGCTTTTCTACCTATACATGGTACCTATGTGGCAATTGTATTTATTTATCTAAAAAACCTTACAGTGAAAGATGGAAGAATGGAACGCTATACAATTATGTTCCAGTTGTAATGAAGTTAATTGTAAAATGATGTCTACTTTGTAACAATGCAAACATGCATGTATCCTCTGGAGTGCTGATTAGCTAGCTGGTAAACATTAACAGCAGACAAATGCATTATTAAAGCAATAACCCTGGCCGACATGGATTCTTCCAGGAGATGAAAGTAATTCATCCTGAGACTGATTCAAGTGTATATAATGATCCCAAGTTACACTATTAAACTACTCAACAAACAGTATATTTAAATGCTTAGTTAGCAGATAAAGTCTTCTCTGTGTATATGTTGGTCCTGAGGCTTGAACTCAGGGCCTAGGCACTGTCTGTCCCAGAGCTTTTCTGCTCAAGATTGTCACTCTACCACTTGATCCATTGCTCCACTTCTAGCTTTTTGGTGATTATTTTGAGATTAAGAGTCTCCCCGACTTTTCCCACTTGGGCTAATCTAATCTTTAGATTAGATCTGAGATCTTTAGATGTTTAATTTATGCAATATTTATATCCTTTTGGTGTCTTCAACACGAAGGTTTTTGTATTATGGGTCTTTATGTGATCAATGAAGTTAGCTATTTATGAATACCAAATCTGAGCCTGGAATTCTTAACTTGGGAGACAGAATGCAAGCAATGATCTTAAGAAACAGATCGTTGAACCTAATGTGATAAGCTTCTTTTAAACTGTCTTATTTCAGGTTATTAAAAGGTCTTTTACCTTACTATAACAATAGGTAGTCAGAGCATCCTTTTTGTAAAGCGGTTAAAATTCTTAGAAAAACAAGGCATATTTTGACAATAAATATTGCTTATTTAAAGTATCACATTTAATCAATCAAGTAAATCAGCAGCTTAGAGCAAATAATTAGTTTGGGGTCAAAACTTGCTAAAGCAAGGAAATAGTGTAGTTTTTGGTCTTTTAATTTTCTATAAAATATTGTTGATAGTGTGGCAACATGCTGGGACTGTTTAACTCCAGCAAAGAAGAGACAATGCAGCTGTAGGATTTTCTTAATGTGTACAAACTTCCTTCACCATTCTTGTTCCTATTCAGGCCTGAGCTCCCTCTTTTTTTTTTTTTTTGCCAGTCCTGGGGCTTGAGATCAGGGCCTGGGCACTGTCTCTGAGCTTCTTTTGCTCAAGGCTAGCACTCTACCATTCTAGCCACAGCGCCACTTCTGGCCTCTTCTGTTTATATGGTACTGAGGAATCAAGCCCAGGGATTCATGCATGATAGGTAAGCACTCTACCACTAAGCCACATTCCTAGGTCCTCTTCTCTCCCTCTTGAGGGGCCTCTCATTGGTGGCTGAGGCTGCAGGTTTCCTTTACATAAAGTCCCTGTTCCAAACAGCACCTCTTTTTCCAGTTCATCTCCTTCACATCTACACTTCTCCATTTAAACAGACTTTTAGTTGTCTTAAAGGGGGTAGATTTTACTTCTTTGTTTACACAATGACTTGTTCACATATTGATTGTTCAGTCTTTGATTCCAATTCTTTCAATTTCATTTTTTTTTGCTGTTACTGTTGGTTTGCTTCTGCTTTTGAATAAGCTTTGTTATTTTTTCAGAGCACATTTAGGTTCACAGCAAAACTGAGCAGAAAGTACACTATTCCCATGTACCCTCTGCCACACATGGGCAGCCTCCCCCACTATCAATGTACTGAACTGGAGTGGTACATGTTAGAAATGATGATGCTACACTCACAATCATTATCTCCCGGAGGCCAGAGTTTAGTGCTTACTCTTGGCATTTTGTATCCTATGGACAAATGTACAATGGCACACATCCACTATTATAGTAGTATAAAGAATAGTTTTACTACCCTGAAAAATCTCTATATTTAGAGTTTATTTGTCTGTGGGCTTAATATCACCATGGAGAAGACCAGATTTCTACCCCTAGCCAAGAATAGACTCCTCATTGTCAGTGGTGTCCCAGAGCCTATTTATTATCTAGAAGAGTTCAAATATCTTCATTCACTTCTCCCTTGTTACCAAATGCTTTCTGTACTCATTCTTCTCTTTTCTTGAAGAACTTTTCTATCACCCAAGTTGGCTTTCATCATTTCTGTGGTTTTGGGGCCTCTTAGTTTGATTCCTCTGCAATCTATCCTGAGCTTTACCCCTTGAATAATGTTTGTAAAGCACTGCTTTCATTATGGGACCATCTTGCTTGCAGATCTATGATCCCCATGGCTTTTGAAGTCAAATCTCAGTTCAGGTCCCCAGTAATCTTGCCTAACCCTCTTAATCATATCACTTATTCACCAAGGTCCCTTGGTGAAAGTCTTGACTAGTTTCCTCAGTGTGTTCATGAGATGACATCCTTGTTTTAGAAACTCTTACATCCTTTCTCCTACTTGTAACAGTCTGTTGTTTACTCATTCAGTGCTTACTGCATGCCTACCATGAGCCAAATGTTACTACCCTTCAAATTCTACCATCACCAGGCACATCCCAGTAGCTTTGGTCTATGCTCATGTCTGTCTTTCTGACCTCACATAGCACCTTTTGTTTACATTCCACTGCTAGGCATTTCATTTCTGTCTTGCTTGACTAGGTTAGAGTCATTGTAACAAGATAACTGGCACATTTTCATCAGGGACCATGCTGTTGGCCTCTTTTGTCTTCACCATTTGGCAGTTTTAGGCACAGGATAGAAGGTGCACAAGCCCTCTCTGAATGGGACTGAATTTGCTCTGAGTTTAGGAAATAGGAGTAGTTTCTAATGGGTACAGCATCGCAACCAATGAGGCACAGAGCATCTCCATGACAACCTGAAATTCTCCACATCATTATCTGCGCCACACTCTAGTATATAAGTTAGGTCATTTTCTTAGTGTCTTGTTTCGTAGACCTGGTCACTAGCAGTCATTTTAAATGCATATTGTTCCCATGCAGATATTCTCTGGGTAATAAGCTATAACAGCTTAGTTTTCATGGGTCTTCTGAGTTACTCTTGTAGATGGCAGTGGCTCACAGTCTCTAATATGGGTTCTTTAATCAGTGCTGATTTCATCTGTAGCATACTAATGCACTTTTTAAAACCCGATATGTTCGCTGAATCACAGACTCACAGTAGTACATGTAGATAAGTAACACATGTAATTTTCTGACTCTATTCTGGCAGCTACAATAGAAACTACCATGCTGAAAGAAAACCATACCATCTGGGGGCCATTTATGAACACATTTGTAAGAATTCTCATTTTGCATATAATGGAGGGCTCACTATACTGAGCACTGAAGATTGCCAGAAGATTGGCCTATTTTCTCTTTTCAGGTGATTTCTAGTGGCCTACTCCTAAATCAGACCATTACAAAGCCACTGGGACCAATGGGACATCACCCAGATTGTTTGGGATGGTTTGGATGTATGTCAGCCTGAAGGCATCACTTTCCACAGCATTCTACAAGTCAGTTGGAAAAGTGAAACTTCTGTCACTATTGTGGCAGTTACAGAATATAACAAAGATACTAAAATAAAATCTACTTGTCCCAGTGTTTAAAAAGATTTTTTCCCATCTAATCTTTTATACTTTTATGTGGAAAATCTAGAGTTTTTCTTTTCTATGTATGCAATAAAATTATTCACATTGCTTCTCACAGTGATGGTATTTTATGATGAGGCATGAAGAATCCTAATAAAAGTGCAATTAAAATTTGTAAATGTAACTGTGTATCCTGTTCTCTTCAGAAACAGGGCTTGAGACATCTGAAAGCCAGGATGTAACCACATGGTATTTTTGTTACAAGAGCTCTCTCTGACAAAAGGGATCTGAGGACTCGATCCAAAAAGGACATTTTCTTTTCTTCTCCTTACCCTCCCACTACTACCACCTACAAACACACAGTCCTAGTTATGAGCCACAACAGGATATGAGTGACCCCATATTTCTTCTGGCACAGGGGTATTGAAGCAACTTTGCTTCTTGTTCTCCTAGGGGCTGAGAGAGAGTTGAATGGTCTCCCACAGAGAGGCTGGCATACTCCTTTCTGTAATTCCTGCCTCTGTGAAAGGCCGCCCCTCAGCAGAGCCAGACTGCTTTGTGCAAACTGGCAGGGATGAGAGCTCAATGTGTTTGAACAAACAGGTTCCTCAGCACAGCAGAGATCTGGATGGTTTTTCTTAGAGAAGCCGAAATCCGAATCAGACAAAGGCAACACAACACCAAATAAATTTATCATCTGACACCCGACACCTGGGCTTGACATTTCATGCACCTCTAAGGTATATTGTCATGTCCTATGCCTCAGGGTACTTTCTCCAGAATGTGAATGTGTAAGAGTGAAATAATTCTTTCAAAACACGGACTATGCATGCTGGGCAACTGCTGCACTACTGAGCTCATCCTCAGCTCCCAAGTGATCACTATGATGGGACATTTTGGAGTCAGAGGCCAGGAGTGCTGTTGTGGGCAGTCTGGGCTCTTCCTCACGAATGGATGCAGGTTAACTGTATTTAGGTGGCAAGGATTCAAAATGAAGCTTTTGTTTCCCTGATGTTGATGTCAATTAGGCTTCATAGTCCCTAGAACTTGGCTTCTCAGGAGCACTGGCTCATTCCTTGCGTTTCTCCAAGGTCATATTCTCTGGCCACACACAAGAAGCAGTGTGTATTTTCCAGGATGAGACAAGGTTTTTGTTATTGAATCAAAAGCAACTTTCTGTCAAGGTGTTCTGTTGTTCTTCCAGTCTGACTTGCAAAATAAATGAATTAATCCAGCCATGAAAGTGACCAGTGGACACAGATTTCAGTCCAGGACATTTGTCCTTATTCCTCCTATCCAAAAACAACTCCGGTTTTTCTTTCTGTATCTTCTTGTTATGGTTGGTTAGAATAAGGATGTGGCCTTGGGACAGGGATTTCATAGTGAAAATATTTCCCTATGAGCAATACAGGTTTATCAGGTGCTTTCAGGAAACAAAGGAAGTGTGTCAGCTCCGTAAGTGACTTGGGAAAGTTCTCCCTCAGGTCCAAGGTAAATCCTGGGGAGCACCCTGCCTGGCTGAAATACTGCCTACTCAAGATGTCAGTTGGTTTCCTTTGATTAAATCATGCTGGGAGAGATCCGACCTTTTACATATGGGAATCTTCCCATCCTCTATAAAATTAAAATCCTTTTAGCCACAAGACTGCTGTGCATAATTACATTACAAATGTCAAGTCCCTGTTCTTTCCTCCCAGCCACATTTCATATGCTCCTGGCCTTCTGTGCTGGGGGCTGAGGGAGTCTTTCTCAATGCTGGGGAGGTTTGGGTAGCTGAACTCTCATTATTTGTGCCATGGGGACAGATGGGGCGTTCGGTGGGTTGGCTGGCTGCACTGGCCGTGACTGACTCTTCCATATGAAATACGGGCAAGAGACAGCACTTCCTTCAGTGAGCAGCAGGCAGGGCTGGCACCCAGGTTTGTTGGCTTCCTCCATGGCAGTATGGCTGGCGGGAACCAGAAGCCTGGCTTTCCAGCAAGCACTGAATTCACTGCAAATTCAGGACTTGTGTCCTGTGGCTTCACAACCCACTTCTTTCAATTTTCTCCAACCAAGAACTCCCCTGTCACTAATTATGACACCAAGTAATTTACAGCTCCTGGCGCTGCACAAATAAGACCAGTCCCTAGCTTTGAGTCGAATCAGCTGCTGTAACTCACTGATCTAAATTCTTACAGATTTTGGTTTTATGAAGCAAGATTTTGGAGAAGATAGTGACTGTGGGGCAGTGAATGTCAGGGAAGGGAAAGGAGCGGTCATAACGCCACCCATCTAAGGCTACAACTTTGCAAGAACAGCTGACTTCCATCCCATTTTAAAAACAAGGGTTACTCCATTTTGTTCATGAGAGGCATGAGGAGTGTCTCTTCAATTGGTAAGTAGCACAGGAACAGGGTTTGGGAAGCCTGTGAATTTACATTTACCTGCATGCAGGCTAATGGAAGAAAGCAATAAAATCCCAGCGCTCCCCCTGGGAAGGTTATTTATCATTCAACTGTTCATTCAGCACTTGTTATATTGATAGCCCACTGGATTCAGCTGTTGTCTGTATCACATGTTTATCCAACCATTAATGAGTATTTATAATACAAAATAATGAGTTTACTTTTTTTAAAAAGCTACATGATGTAGCTTTAAGGACTAAATGACAGTATGGCATCTGTTACTTTTTGGATCACTGTAATTGGATTTCCATTAATTCTAAATTACTCTGGCACTAATTATCTAGTCATTCACTTCTTCCATTGGGGGGCTCTCTCTTTGGTCATTTTACTATTTATTAATATTGTCAGTGAAGACAAACCAAGGAAGTTGGCTCAGAAAAGAAGAGGAACAGGAGGAGGAAGAGGGAAAGAAGGGAGAGGAGGTGGTAGTTAATGATGAGTGGTCCCACCTATGTGCCTCCTCCTCAGTGGAAGAAATGAGATTTGCTTTATCCTGCTTGTACCTGGTACCTCTGTACCTGGTCCATACTGTAGGTGCTCATACAAACTAAACTTGGGAGACATTTTACACCACTTTAGGTGACTTTGTTCTCTTTGAGGATATTTACTTTTAAGGCTTAAAGGAAGAGACAATGCCATTTTTGTTTTTTTTTTGGTCTTCAACCTTTAAGAAGCTTCCAACAGCTTTCAACAGTTGAGTGGCTGTATCAGTTGCATGTTTATTTTATTGTTATGGGTTTCAAATTATCAGGACATGTAGCAATTGGAATGCAACATCTCTCTTTCTCCATATGACAGATTTGTAAGAGTGCCTTTTGATTCTATCATATCTATCCATAAAAGCAGAAATGGTCGTATTGTAGAGCTGTCAGCCAGAAAAATTACCCATATTGCTAATGGGCAGAACAAATGACAAGAGCCTCTTCATTGATACAGATAGTGACAAATCTGTATTAGCCTTGCCCTAGCAAACAGAAATATTTCCTCTTGTAAAGAAGTCCAAGAAACTGAAGATTGGAATACAATCATTTAGTTGCTCTTTCTGACTTACAGTTTTGCTCCATACATTAAAAAATTCCCCCCACTTTTTTGTTTTGTTCCTGTACTTGCTCCTAAAACCATTCTCTAGAATGATTTTGTTATTTAGGGCATCTCATTGTCTAATGCTCTAGTGCTGTTTGATTCTATTTTAATTAAGATTTCTGTATGCAAATTTCTATGTTGACATTACATATGACTCAGATTTCCTATTTCACAAATGGCTAAGGTTCATAGAACAATTTATGCTAAGAACTTTAATTAAAATAGAATTGACACCAGGCATCCGTGAGCCTAGCTACTCTGGAAGTTGAGAGTTCATAGAAAATCTGTGAGACTCCATCTCCAAAATAACCATCAAAAAGTAGGGCTGGCCAGGCGCTGGTGGCTCCTGCCTATAATCCTAGCTATCTAAGGAGGCTGAGATTTGAGGATCACAGTTCAAAGCCAGCCTGGGCAGGAAAAGTCCATGAGACTCTTATCTCCAATAAACTACCAGAAAACTGGAAGTGGCACTGTGGCTCAAGTGGTAGGGCGCTTGCTTTTGCTTTGAGCTGAAGAGCTGAGGGATAGCGCCCAGGCCCAGAGTTCAAGCCCCATGACTGACAAAAAAGTAGGGCTGGAGGCATGGCTCAAGAGGTAGAACACCAGCTGTGAGCAAACAAATCAAGCAAGCACAAGGCCCTGAGTACAAGCCATAGTACAGCTCCAAAATATGTATGACTACCTGAGTGTATTCCTATTCTATGTCCTCCCAATGGATGACTGACCACCTGACATGCGTCTCAGCAGGAACAGTGGATAAGTTAAAGGCAAAGGAGATGATAAGGTCTAGAGATGGTGTGTAGAGTACAGCTGCAGTGGCTATGGCACTGGTAGCAAAGGCCTGGGTCCCCTTGCTACCTTTGCACTTCCCCAAATCCTGCCATCCTCCAGTGGAACGAATGTGCATTTGGTTTTCAATTCCAGAATTCTGAGCCCTAATAAGCTTACCAAAGTTCCATTAATTCTTGCATAGTATAGCTCAATATTCTCTTTTCTCAGAGAAGTTTGAAGGTTAGGGATGGTGAAGAAGAAGGAACTGAGGATGGAGGGTAGCTGCTTCTCAGGTAAGGCCCCTTGGAAGTATCTTTTACTTAGTCCTTAGAAGTCTTCAAAACAAGATGCTGGAGCCCCGAATCCTTCCACAACAGTTGGCAGTTGTCACTGCTATTACTGTTATTATTATTTTGGTGGGGAGAAGGAAGCTGGACTGTGAAGACATTTAGAACCATTTTCTTTTGCAGCTTTCACTGGGCTTTCAGTTTGTGGTCTGTCTCCTCAGCTAGACTGTCAGCTACCAGAGGGCAGGAAGCTCTCACTTTGCATGCTGCTTCTACCATTCTTCACTGTGGACTTAATTTTTTCCTGCCTCCTATGTAGTCGAAATACTTAAGACTGTACATCACTTAGGAATATGGATCTCTAAGGATCACTTAGGATTCAAGACAAAAAGCTAGACGTTTTTGGAGGTGGTTCTTTTAGTGGGGTTTAAACTTAGGGCCTGGACATTGTTCCTTAACTTTTCATTCAAGGATGGTGCTCTATCATTTGAGCCACACCTCTACTTCCAGCTTTATTCTGGTTAGTTGGATATAAGAGTCTCATGAACTTTTCTGCCAGGCTGGCTTCAAGCTACCATTCCCCCCAGATCTCAGAGCTCTTGAAGAGCTAGGATTATAGGTGTGAACCACTGTTGCCCAGACAGTTATTTATGATGTATGTATGTATGTATGTATTTGGTGGTGGTGGGAGTCCTAGAAGCTGAACACAGGGTCTTGCACTTGCCAGGTATACTACTACTTGAGTTATGCCCATAGTTCTTTTTGCTGTCATTATTTCCTTTTATTGTAAAGATGCTATACAGAGGGGTTACAGTTACATGAGTAAGGCAATGAGTACATTACTTGTCGATCATTGTTACCCCTTCCTTTGTTGTTGTCCCATTATCCCTTCCCTCAAATGGACTTTCATGTTTGCTTGGGCCTGCTTGGACCACAAGCATATTTACATTTCCAGCACAGCTTAGATGACAGGCTTGTGGTACTACACCCCGCTATTGGGTGATGTAAGGGTCTCGTGAAATTATTGCTCATGCTAGCCTTAAATTGATATCTTCCCAATCTCAGCCTCCTAGTAGCTGGGGTTACACATAGTCACCAGACCTGGCTGTTAAGCTGAATGCTTGGAACCTTATCTTTTGACTTCTATTTTGTTCTCAATACCCATTTTTTCTTAAGAGATTAATTTTTGTTATCATTTTAAAATCATTTTTCATTTGTCATTTTCAGCCTCTCAAGAGTATTCCAGGATGTTCTTTTTATTTACATTCTACTCTTGTTTCTCCTATGTTTGAACTGATGCTGGGAATGGAAACTGAATTCCAGCTTTATTGCTAGAACTGTGTGAAGGATGACAGAATACTGTTTCCCCTATAAGGATCACTTAGACTATTATAAAGAATATAGCCATTGTGGAGGAAAACGCCTTTAGGGAGTAAATCACTATTATTTTTTTGGCCATTATAATTTACAAAGCAAAAATAACTCCTCTTTCTGATAGCATAAAATCACCAACAGGCTGCAATAGAAGTGTTTGGAAATCTCACTATGCCCTTTGCCTCAGCTTTCTGATGGCTGTATGCCAACTTATGAGCACTGTTTCTTCTATATGTTTAAAAACCTTACCAGGACTCGGCAATATCTGCATGCTAGGGCTTCCTCTGAGAGGGACAATTAAATGACCAAGTCATGCAAGAGAGAATGGCCACATGGTAAATAAGATGCATATGCCCCCCCTACCAAGAACTTCCATTTGCTTTCCCTCCTTACTGCATTAGAAAAATCCAAACTTACATGTCATCGAAGACCAGTTTCTGTCTCTTGCAGTCTTTGTGGCCATTGGAACCTGGAGACCATGGCTCTGTTTGTGGCCGTGACTTACTGTGGAGACCATTTTCAGAATTGTGAGCAGCTTTCTAAACAATAAATAACACAGGAATCTTTTACACAGTGGCTGAAAGAGCAACTAATTAAACAGAACACTTTTTTTTTCAACAGAATGTCTTCATGTTCTATGTTAGGACGGGTAGCAATTTCCCAGTGAAGAAAAAATAATATATAGGTCCAATATCCCTTATCTAAAATGTTGGGGAGAAGAAATATTTAGATTTGGGATTTTTTTTTCAGATTTCAGAATATGTGCACATAAAAAAGTAGGATACATTGGGGATAGGACCAAACTCTAAATATAAATTTGATTTGTGTTTTATATACAAGTTACATATATTATCTCATGGCAAATTTTTTTGTGTGCTGGACCTGAGGCTTGAACTCAGAGCCCAGGTGCTGTCTCTGAGCTTTTGTGCTCAAGGCTAGTGCTCTACCATTTGAGCCACAGCTCAAATTCTGGCTTTTTGGTGGTTAACAGGAGATAGGAATATCATGATTTTCCTGTTTGGGCTGGCAATGAACTGCTATCTTCAGATCTCAGCCTCCTGAGTAGCTAAGATTATGGGTGCTAGCTACTGGTGCCTAGCTCTGATGCCAATTTTATACAACTCTTTGAGTGATTTTTTTTCTTCTTTTTTGTCAGTTGTGGGGCTTGAACTCTGGGCCTGAGTGCTGTCCCTCAGCTCTTCAGCTCAAGGCTAGCACTTTACCACTTGAGCTACAGCGCCACTTCTGGTTTTCTGGTGGTTTATTGGAGATAAGAGTTTCATGGACTTTCCTGCCCAGGCTGGCTTTGAACAGAGATCCTCAGATCTTAGCCTCCTGAGTAGCTAGGATTACAGGCATGAGCCACCGGCGCCCAGCTGAGCAATTAAAAAAAGGTAGTATTGGGGTTTGAATTCAAGGCTTCACACTTGCCAGGCAAGCACCTTAACACTAGAGCCACACATTCATTACTTTTTGTTGGGGGGGGTTGGTTGTGAGGCTTGAACTCTGGGCCTGGGCACTGTCCCTCAGCTCTTCATCTCAAGGCTAGTGTTCTACCACTTGAGCCACAGCACCACTTCAGGTTTTCTGAATGGTTAGCTGGAGATAAGAGTCTCATGGACTTTCTTGGCCAGGGTGGCTTTGAACCATGATCCTCAGATCTCAGTCTCCTGAGTAGCTAGGATTACAGGCATGAGCCACCACACCTGGCCACATTCATTATTTTATGCTTTATGCTTTTGTTTTTGTCTTCAGATAGAGTCTCTTCCTTTTTTTTTTTTTTTTGCTTGAGATGCACCTTGGAATAGAATCCTCCTTTCTGCCTCCCTTGTAACCACTGCACGTGTTGCACGTGTATTACTGATTGAAATAGTATCTTGCTAACTTTTTGCCGGGGTTGGCCTTGAACTCTAAAATCTCAGCTTTCTACCCTCTGAATAGGGTTATAGATATGTGACACCATGCCCACCCTAGTTTTTCCTTTTTGATGATGACCTGCCACATGAGGTCAGGTGTGGAATTTTCTACAGTGGCATCATGTCAGTGATCAACAAGTTTTAGACTTTGGAGCATTTTGAATTGGGGATGCTCCACTTGTATGTGCCTTCTAGATCTTAAGATGAGGAGTGATACATCTTGTTATCAGATGTTATTCTCACAAGAATATCAAAGAAGTCTTATTATGTTCACTCTTACAGATTGGGAAATTGAAACTTAGTAGATTAATCTACAGTGCTGGAGATCCAGTGGGGGAGGGCGAAGCTGTCTTTGGTACTGCTGTGTCTCTCCAAAAGTTGTCTTCAGAGATTCTCTGTGGGCCTCCCTCCATCAGGAGTATAGACTGTGCAGGCTAGAGGCGAAGTGTATGTGGGTAGGGCGTGAGGAAGGTGCAGTTTTACTTTGATTTTCCTGGGAAAGAAAGGGCATCAACCAACCGTAAGGTCTCCGGCATGGCTGTCAGCCTTAGGCTTTTTGTTGGAAGAGGCAGAAGTGAAGACACTGTTGCCATGAGGTCGACTGGAAGAAGTTAAGTCCTCGCTGGAATATTTGTGTTTGGATACATCAGAGAGGGGCGAGACAGGTGACCGGAGCATTTTTTCATTTTTATTTATTGGTATTGCCACACTGAAAGGAAGAAATTACAGTGATAGAATGTTAACATAGTAGGCACAGGGAGAAGCGAATGTTTTACATATGCTCCATACCTCCCATTAAAAACCTGCTGGTAGGAAGAATTAAGACCATTAAAAAGCATCACTCATTGTTTCTTTACTCCCATGTCAGGATGCATAGTAATTCTAGAGTTTGTGATAAAACAAGTGACTTAGCATAGTAATTCATGTTTCATTTTTCATCCAAGGATCTCAAAGTGATCAACGAACTTGGTTCAAATGTGAGTGACAAGTAATAGGAAAGTTAATCAACAATGATGAACAAGCTTTCCTTCCCTTCCTTCTTTTGGTGGTACCAGAGTTTATACTCAGGGCCTTGCACTTGCTAAGCAGGTGGTCTATTGTTGAGCTGTACCCCCCAGTTCTCCTTTATGTTATTTTTGAAATAAGGTCTTGCTTCATATGTGAACTTTGATCCTCCTATTTGTAACTCTTCACATCATCAGAATGACAAGCTCATTCCCTGTCCCCCATGCTCAGCCACTGGTCAGGATGAAGTCTTATGGTTTTTCCATGTGTGATTTAGGCCATTATTTCAAATGGTAAAGCCAAATTCTTAATGTATGCAAATACATACAGGTTTTCTGGCTCCAAAAGCAGAGGATGTCCAACAAATGTCCTCAGAATGAAATGAGAAGATGTGCTTCAGAAAACTGCTCTGGATGAATAAAAAGTAGCTCATTGGTGCTGATGTTGAAGATGGATATGATGAGCCTGAATACAATCATTTCTTGAAATGTCAGTGAAAAAGATCTGTTCCTAAGTGTGTATTACTTTATATGTGCATGGAAAAACAAATTACGGCATTAAATATAGTCATGGACATGGAACTATTCTTCAGTACTGCAAATCTCCTCTCTGGGATGGGTGATCCATTACCTAGGCTATGATTGTTTTATTTACTGGTAAAACCTGATAGTAGTAATCACAATTCCAGATGTATTCAGATCACCTTTCCCATAATAACTCTATGCACTTTCCTATGCATTGTGTCATTACTTAACATATGTGAAACTATCGCATATATGCTACTCTGCCAGGTAGAGTCTCTACAACAGTTAGGTCCAGGATTTTGTTCAGCAAAAGTTACATCTACATGTTCACCAACCTGTCTCTGAAACAGAATTATTTCCTTCATTACAAGTGAGGGCAAGAAACCAAAGGAGTTTAAGCCGGAGCCCAAACAGCAATACCTATTATTGTGTCTCAGTAGAAATCACAGGTGTTTTAGTGTCATATTATAGTTGTCACAAACATCTTGAAGTATCACTTACTTTCATTACTCTTCAATGATTATGGTTGTCCCTAGAATGGCTAGAAAGGTTATTTAATGCACAAATGAAGAGCTTATTGATAAACTCTTATTAAGGGGCTAGGAATGTGGCTTGCTGGTAGAGTGCTTGCCTAGTATGCATGAAGCCCAGGGTTTAATCCCTCAGAAAAAGTCAGAAATGGCACTGTGGCTCAAGTGGTAGAGCACTAGCCTTGAGCAAAAAAAGCTTAGGGACAGTGCCTAGGCTCTGAGTTCAAGCCCTAGGACTGGCAAAAAATAAAATAAAATGAAATAAAAATTAAGAAAGTATTCCCATCTTCCTAAGTCTCTGGGGACACCATTCTTTCCACACAGAGGACTGATAGGCTGTCTCTGTGCCTGTGTGCACAACTCCCTCTTGCTTACTCCTTCAGCATCCTGGCTGCCTTCCCAAGGTGATCCTGACACTGCAGCAGGCCTATGTGCTCCTTAGCTCTCCAATTTTCTCTCTGAGTTTTAGTACTGCTCTCCATCTTTCCCTAACCTTTCAGTTTATGTCTTTATGTGTTTTGCTGAAACATTAATCTCCCCTTAAGAACCTTTGTGTACAGTCAGGAAGAGTGAGGAGTGTCACCGCTGAGGAGAAGTGGGTCTGTGCTAAGGTGTTTCTAAATGGAAAAGTCTGTATGAGTGATGCTAAGCTCCTTGCTTTAACGAATACCTGGGACCTTGCCTTGCTGGAGAGTCATTTATTACAGAAGAGGTTGGTGCATGGTAGGGCTATTTGTAACTCCTTTACAGGATCAACTGGGTGGCTATTTGACCTTGGAAGCACATATCCTTCTTACCTCCACAATTTTAGTTTACATCCAACAGCCGTAGGTGCCTCACCTGCAGATGTCACTAGTAAGTGGCTATTTCCTCATCCTTATAGTAAGCTTAATATTATTAAGCTCATTAAAATATGGGCTTACAAATTCATTTATTAAGTTTTGGGGGAAGGGAGCTATTTTTGGGAAATGCAGAACTTGTCATACTTGAAAACAGGTCTTGGTTACAGAGAAGAGCCTGACATAGCTACTGGGGTGTAGCCAGAGGCTTATGTCCAGCCAGAATTATAAGCCTTCAGTTAAACCAAGAACTTAAGATCCATAGACCCCTCTGGCTTACTTCCACCTGCCAGGGCACAGCTTACCTACTGATGTTCATATTGCAGTGGTTCACAGACAAGGTATTGTTGGCAGATGCAGCCAGTCTCAAACAGCTATCTTTTTCTCCCTGGACCTTCTTCATCTCCCTGTAGTCATCTTCGTTGTCACACTGCATAGGAATCAGCAAAAGCCAAATCAGTTTTGGACCTGGAGTGGTCAAAGTGAGCTCTAGGATACTGTGACAGAACAAGGGCTCTGGGGAGATCTGCTTACCTGGCATCCTGGAGAACGGGCTGAGCATCCAAGCCTTTGGCATAGGCCCCCAAGGCATCTCCTCCACAAACAAGGAGGAATCTGTGGGGCTTACTATCCACAGCTTTATTTATTTAATTTTGTTTTATTTTATTTTGTGCTGGTCTTGGGGCTTAAACTCAGGACCTGGCACTGTCCCTGAGCTTTTTATTTTTGTCAGTCGTGAGGCTTGAACTCTGGGACTGGGCACTGTCCCTCAGCTCTTCAGCTCAAGGCTGGCATTCTACCACTTGAGTCACAGCTTCACTTGCGGCTTTTTGATGGTTAGTTGGGACTAGGAGTCTCTCAGACTTTCCTGCCTGGGCTGGCTTTGAACTGCAAGCCTTAGCTCTCAGCCTCCTGAGTAGCTATGATTACAGGAGTGAGTCACTGATGCCCATCTCTATCCACAGCTTTTTGAGAGGAAAGGCATGATGTCAAGATCAAAATTTGGAAGGGAACATTTTGAATTATGAAAGCTGCTTAGAATTTAGCCTTCCAAAAAAAGTGTTCTGAATTCACACTGTAGCTTCAGTGTCACTTGTCCTGGCACTTCTTGATATTAGAGTAAAGGATAAAGAGGTGTGTGTTCTCTGTTTTTATTAGGGTAAGAGTGGTGACAGGCCTAGACCTTTTTGCTTTGAAAATCACGCCTTTTGTGAATAGCAAGCAGACATTATTATTATTTTGTGTCCTAATTCTAGTTCCCAGTTCCTGTGTCTTCTTAGAATTCTGAAAGTACCTTTGTATAAGACCTAGATTGGATTCTTATTGCCTCTATGTTTAATTTTAGACTAGATTAGACTGTAATACAAATCATACCACAAAATACCACTTCCTGGAAGAGAGGTAGGAGTCAGTCTTGTGTGGGTCCTCAGGGCTATGTGTGGTATTTTCCAGGAGACAGTGAGACAGAGAGACTCTGACCTTTTCTTTTTAGCACAATGAGACTATCACTCTGCCACTGAAGACTCCAGATGCTCACACTGTAATATGAACAGTCTATGAATAGTCTAAACGAAACTCTTTGGTTCTCAGTGAGACCTGGCACCTCTGGCAGCCAAATCAAGTGTCTCAACTCCAGGATTTAGCATTGAGGTCTTAATGCCAGGATACTGAGTAAAAAGCATTGTGAAAAATGTATTTTCACTTTTCTATGTTTGTGTTTACTGATAATTTGTCCAGTTTCTTGAGTAGAGCAGTGTCACACAGTGTAGATGACATTTCATAATGAAAATAAAAAGAAAGAAAGAAAAAGAAATAGAAATAGAAAAAAAAAATCTCTGGATGCTGGTATAACCTTAGCTACTCAGAAGGCTGCGATTTGAGAATTGTGGTTTGAAGATAGCCTGGGCAGATAAACCTGAGAGACTCCTAATCTCCAATTAGTAAGCCAAAAGCTGGAAGTAGAGGTGTGGCTCAAATGGTAGAGCACCACCCTTGAGCACAAAAGCTAAGCAAGAGCATGAGGCCCTGAGTTTCAGCCCCAGTGCCAGAAAATAAAGAAAAATACAACCATTTCAATATAGAATATTATGAACTTTACATGTTTGTCTCTCTGTACATCTTTCCCTCTATATATCTATACATGTATCTATGGTACTTAAGTATATCTTTATAGTGATACATATTTCCAATCTACCAATGTGTATTATTTACCTTAGTATAGTTCTTATATATCTCTAACTTATGTATTTTTATCAGCCTGTCCATCTCTCCCTCAGGGAGAGGGTAATATCTATACTCACTTCTACATGACTAACCGGCTAATTGATTCAACAGAAACTGAGCACCAACAGGTAACAAGAAAAGCAGAATACTGACTGGGAAACAGAAGGAAAGAGGAGCAAGGAAGAAGTGAACTAGTTGTATTTTTGAATTGTATTGTTTTACTGAATGAACATGACACCACACCATTTTACAGATGAAGAGTCTTGTAAGTTTCTCTGCTGATGAATCACTTTTATGCCGTGAGTATGACTGCATGCCTTCCCCATACACACTTCCAAAGATGAGGAATACTTTCATTTTGGCTAGGAAAAACCCTACTCTCTACTTGCTCTTAATCAAGGATTCTAAATAGGTATCAATCTCATGTAGGCAGTCTTATTTATCTATTGACGGATCAGATTGCCCTTTGGAAACCACATAATCCTTAGATCCTTAGGCTGACATCTTTTATTTCTCTTCCTTTTGCTAGTCCTGGGACTTGAACTCAGGGCCTGGGCACTGTCTTGAGCTTCTTTTTGCTTAAGGCTAGCACTCTACCACTTGAGCCACAGCACCACTTCTGGGTTTTTCTGTGTATGTGGTACTGAGGAATTGAACCCAGGGCTTCATGCATTTTAGGTAAGCACTCTATCACTAAGCCACCGTCCCAGCCCTAGGCTGACACCTTAATGCAACATTTCAGGCCTCTGCTTACACAAATGTCCTATGTCCTCAGAGCTCTGTTCATAGCCCTTCTTCACCTTGAAGGCCTCCTAGATCAACACTACTGGAAGCAACTTCTGATACCACAGGCTGGTTCCAGCCTCAGAGAATCCAGTATTTATTGTCCACCCCAGTAACAGCCTTAAACCCCATTGACTTCTTAGGTAGATGAATGGTCCTCTCCCCTTCCAGAAAGAATACTCACCATACATCAGCCTTCTCACATACTCAAGCTTTCAGCCTGTATCTATCCATACACACTCGATAAATATGTTTTGCGACTTGCGCACATTTAGAATAAAACGAGAGCAATGCCACTTGCCTCATTGGGCTGTCCTAAGGATTTACCTGAGATTATGTCTGTTAAGCACTTCCAACAGTTTCTGCATATATAAAGTAGTATGTAATTGTTTAAAGACACAAAACACCTGCAGTCGACCACAGTCCAGACCAGTAGCCCATCTTGCCCTCAAGTTAAAGAAATTCCCCACGCCCTGGCCCTCTGCCCTAGGCTTACCTTGCGTTTCCTCTTGGATTTTGGCAAAGCCTTTTCTGCCTGAGTGTCTAGTGTGTGGCTGGGTGGTGCACTCTCAGTGTCTTTGGCCGCTGGAGCACTCAAGATCCCTGGTTCCTGGGGAAGGTGTTCTGGTATCCTGGACAGGAGAGTCAAATCAATTTTGACCCAAAGAGACCTGACCTCATCACTGTCCTTCAGTGGTGAGAGAAGTTCGTTGCGGCCGAAGGGGACCAGAGTGTAGAACTGCTCCTCCAGCTCCTTGGCGATGTCACTGGTAGTCCTGGCGTTGATGGAGCCTACGGGAGCCCGGGGGCCACTGCCAGTGCTGATGCTGCTGGCAGTCTCCTTCAGTCTCTGGTCACTCCCCGAGGTGGCAGCAGTGGCCACCGGCTGCGCTTTGGCTAGAGGATACTCCTCCTGCTCGGACTCCAGGTCCGAGTCAGAGGAGGAAGATGAGGAAGAAGACTCGGTCTCAATAAACTCCTTGGATTTGGGGACAATCCTGCTCAGTCCCCGGGTGCGCCGCTTCTCACAGGCCACGGAGGAGCGTAGCTCCTTGCGGTGGCTCGTTCTGGTGTTGCCACAGGGCTTGGTTTTGGCAGGTTCTGGGGGAGCCACCACACTGGCCCCCAGGGTGTCTGTGCCCGTAGGCTCCTCTGACCGGTGGCAGTTGGCACTGTCCCCTGCAGAGGTCCGTTCTGTGCGCCTGGTGGGCTTCTTGCCCGCAGATCTCCGGGTGGGCGCGGGTGCGTTCTCCACAGGTATGCTGGGCACCGTGGATGGCGGGGCGGCAGTGGTCACTGCCACAGCCACAGCCACAGCCGCGGGTGGGGACTTCTGTTTCACCCCTTTGCTCCCTGGGCCCTTGTTGGCTGTCCTTGGCCTCTGCTCCTCCTTGCAGGCAGTCTTGACTTCCTTTTCTCTCAGGCTGGTTTGGCAAATGTCAGTTAGTTTCCCACAGTCCTGCACATCATCTTTTACCGGGGTGTAGTATTGATTGCTCTCTGGCCCTTGGCTTTCATTTTGGATCAGAATGGGAGGCTTGTGGGGATTAACTTTGTTTAGCCATTTATCCAGCTGCCACTTGTTAGAGGATGCTGGTTCGGCCTGAAAGCAGAAGACCAATCACATACAAAACATCTTTTATTATAGACTCACTTAAAAGGGGCCTGCCTTATGTTTATCTTGACATATCTCCTCTGGGTATATGAGTAAAACATATGGAGCTGCAAGGAAATGGGAAATGGAAGCTATGTGTATGTGTGCCAGCCCTCCTCTGGCTTTCAGGATGCCAGGAGGGTGCTGTTTTACCAGATGTGGTACAATGCCAGCATACCACTTCCAAGTCCAGTTGACAAAAATAAAGGACAGCACTGTTTCAGCAGAACCCCACTTCTGAGTGCTACACAATACAGATACACAATGTATATTTATAACTATACATACCTGAATAGATTTGACATTCCATGGAACTGAGGAATAATACCCTGGAGGCACACAGCCTTAAAGCACTCATTTACTTATTTACTTTGACAGTACTATAGTTTGAACTAGCTAAGCTGGTGCTCCACCACTTGAGCTATGCTCAAGTCCTGCTTTTTTGCTGGTTATTTTGGAGACAGAGTCTTGCAGACTTCTTCTGCCCTAGCTGGCCTTCAACCTTGATCCTCCAGATCTTAGCCTTCTGAGTAGCTAGGAAAATAGGCATGAGCCATCAGTACTTGGAATTTATTTACTTGTGGTAAGATTAAAAACGGGAAATCCAAGCATCTCTGATCTCAAAGAATAACTCATGTGGAGATGGTACGTAGAGGACGCAGGGAATTTAGCAGCAGAAGCAAAACTTTGGAAAGAGGGCTCATTTGGCAGAGAATCTCTGTTTCAGGGGACTTGGGGTGCTCTGTACACTTTGGTAGCATGACCTGGTTAGTCAACCTGCTTCTGTCACACGTTGACAGAGGTGATGATGGAAAGCTTTCCTGCAGGTAGTTTTGCTAACTTAGAGCAAATTATGGATGTCATTGGTTTTAAACTCTGGTCCATACATTAGTTGGGTGAGGGGACACTGAATGCCCTGAAGCAATAGCAATGTTGTAGAGATGTGAACTTCTGGGCAAAGTCCATAGTTCTGAGTTGACTCTGAGGATTTATGTTCAAGGAACAGGTTAGAACCTTTTACAGGGACTACATACTGCTTCCTAAAAAAAGTCCATTTTAAGTCCATTTCTCTACCATTAGGATTATTAGTAGGTAAGAGGTACACTGGGAGGTGGAAAACTTTAGCCAGAGTATTTTCAATTAGTGACCATAACTGAGATGAGAAGTCATTTGGAGGGATCCAGGGGAGAAACTTTCCTTCTGCATGCCTCCTTCTTCTCTGCCTCCAACTTTCAGGGGTAGGTCAGATACCAGCCTAGAACAAGAAGGCTTGGTAAGCCAAGCCTTTGGGGCTGGGGGGCTGATAATGTGTGTGCTTAGGATCAAACTTCTTGTAATCAATACACAGCTGAGTAACAGCCCCATCTCCTTAGATTTCTATTTCAGACTTGATCAGTTCAAGTCTAGAACTGGAGACAGTCAACTCATGTGGTAGGAGAAAAAAAATTTTAAACATAAGAAATTCCAAAAGCTACCTTTGATGGTTCAAGATTTGTTTTTTGCTGGGTGCCGGTGGCTCACGCCTGTAATTCTAGCTACTCAGGAGGCTGAGTTCTGAGGATTGAGGTTCAAAGCCAGCCTGGGCAGGAAAGTCCATGACTCTTATCTCCAATAAACCACTCAGAAAACCAGAAGTGGCACTGTGGCTCAAGTGGTAGAGCGCTTACCTTGAGATGAAGAGCTGAGGGACAGTGCCCAGGCCCAGAGTTCAAGCCCCATGACTGACAAAAAAAAAATGTTTTTCAACAGTGAAGTCCGTGTTATGTGTAAAGCTTTGGGCTTTGGGTGTAGTCACAGATCCAAGAGGGGTAAGGGAGTTGCTGTGCCTGAGATATTAGGGTCCTGGCTGAACCTACGTGAGTAGGGATGGCGTAAGGTATGGCTCAGGGGATGGGAAGCTTCTGTTGGGCCAGAGAGGGCAGAGATATGTGGAACTGGCCATAATGCGTGGATGCAAGACAATCAGAACTGTGGTGGAGACCATGGACACCCTGCCTGTGGCTCCCAATAGATGAGACTATACTGCAGGGAAAAGCTACTTGGAGTGTCCAGTGACACTCTGTGACAGAAAAAAAGAAAGTACAATGAAGACCACAATATGGATTTTATTTTTTTGGTTGGTCATGGGGTTTAAACTCTGGGCCTGGGCACTGTCCCTCAGCTCTTCCACTCACACAATATGGATTTGAAAGATTCATTCTGGAACACAGCGGGAGGAATGATGACATCCTTGGGCCCCCTTGACTTTTTCTTAAGTTTGTATTCATGCTACCAAAAAAACTGGAACAACGAAAAAAAAACACAGGGCTTCAGAATAGAATGCCAAAAACAAAAGATGTACCTCTTCAGTTTCCCTTATCTGTAATGCTTGGGACTAGAAATGTTTTGGATTTTAGACTTATTTTTATTATTATTTTGGATTCTACATCTTTATCAATGGATCTATCCTATCTATCTATCTATCTACCTACCTACCTACCTATCTATCTATCTATCTATCTATCTATCTACCTACCTACCTACCTATCTATCTATCTTGATGTGGCTTATATTCACTTTAATCATATAGCCTGAGATAATTTTAGATAATATTGTTAGTAGTTGAAACAAAGTATCATGGTGTGGGATTTTCTGCTGCTGGCTTCATGTCAACCAAGTTTCAGATTTGGGGCACTTCAGATTTGATTAGGGCTGCTTAATCTGTCTTTTTTTGTGAGCTGCTGAGTTGAAAGATATAATTCTTCAGAGAAAGGGAAGACAGGGACCTTACAGAGCATAAATGGTGAGGTCTGCAGGGGCAGACTGCATCTGGTGGCAAGCAGGGTAGTGGGACACAGAATAGTTCTTGCCCAGGGACACCTCCTGAGGTTATCAGCTGAAAGATGATTTGGTGGCAAACATTCTGCAGCTTCCAATTTTGTCCTCCCATTCTCATTTTCATCCCTATGATAGTATGAGTGAGGCAGTGCCTTTGGGATGTGGTATACAGGCCTGTAGGGAAAGAGACATGTAGAAGGGGGCATGCACTGGGATAAGGCTCACAAACCAGAGCAGCACCCATCTTCTCTGCCATACAGCTCTCTTCCATCCCAAGCCTTCCACATCTCCTGTCTCTTATGTCAGAGAAATGGAAGTCATAGCCAAAGCACAACTGAATACAGGGAAAATCACATAGAAACTTGCTGGTGGGAGCATCAACAGTGAACAGCAGAACTTAAATACATTTAGGATGGGGACATTGCCTGATGTGATCTAGGGTCACCTTTTTTTCTGCACTTCATGGCTGAAGAAATCAGACTGAAGTGCCATTTTTAACACGTCACTAAATCACATGCCCTTTCTCAAGGATCTACAACCATCTCCTGTTGTCTCGCAAACGAAATCCAAATTCCCATGTAACCATTTTTCATTGTCTGAACACGTATAATATGCCTCCAATTTTACATATATTATCTAACTTTTAGAGATAAGGAATGTTATCTTCCCTAATGTGTAGATGAAGTTCAGAGAGGTTAAGTGATATATCCAAATCTACACAGGACCCAGGCTTCACAAAGACTACACTCATACTTCCTTAGGTATATAGACCAAATCTTCTGCCCTGTTGTCTCCTTTGATCTCTCTCTATTGTTTTGTGTTGCTTCATGAAAGGATACCTAATTCCTTTGAGAAATGTCAGTTTTTGCTATGGTTAATTTTGTGTGTGTGTGTGTGTTAGAGCTGATACTGGGACTTGAACTCAGGGCCTGGGCACTGTCTCTAAGCATTTTTACTCAAGGCTAACATTCTATCACTTGAGCTCCACTTCTGGATTTTTTGGTAGTTAACTGGAGATAAGAGTCTCATGGGCTTTCCTGCTCTGCTCAGGCTGGCTTTGAACTGTGATAATCATATCTCAGCCTCCTGAGCAATAAGAATTGTAGGCCCGGCTGTTTTTGACTGTCTACCTGAGTGGATGGAGAGGCACCTAGGGGACTGGTAAAGCATACCTCTGGGTGTATCTGTGAGAATATTTCCAGAGAGGATTAACTAAGAGTGGAAAACTGTTTAGAATGTGCATCATCCTGTAAGCTGAGGTCCTAGAGGGAATAAACAGGGAAAAGGGAGAAAGCCTGTGAGCACAGGCAATTCTCTCTGGACATCATGATGTGAGTTGCCCTGCTTGGCCACCCCATCCCTGCCATGAGTAACGGAAGCCCCTGAAGTAGGAAGCAAAATAAACCTGCCTTCTTTTTCCTTTCAGGTAATTAGTCTTAGCACAGTCCTCTGGCTAAAATGATGGCATTAGATCTAATCTTCATAGATAACACAACTAACCCTCCAAACAGTGTGTCTACCCGTATTAACACTTGAGAAGCACACACTTTTTTGTTGTTTATTTTGTTTTATATGAGATAGGGTCTAGCTGTGTGGCCTAGGCTGACTTAAAACTCATGATCTTTCTGCCTCAGCCTTGGGGTGACAGGTGTGTGCCATCACCTGTGGGCACAGTGTTGTCTGTTAATGTTTGTTTTAGATTCATATATATGTCTTATGTCTTCAACAAAGTCCTACTCGTCTTTTAAACTAGGGCCAAGTCTCTTTCTTTCTTATTCCCTTGATGTTTCATACTAGGTCTGTGAGGTCAATTGTTCTACCTCTGCTTATGATGAATGATCTGTCACTCAAACACATTTGTTCCTCACTGATTAAGCAGGATAGCAATATCTACCATTCAGCAGGCAATTTTGGCCAGGGAAGCTGAGATAATGGCCAAGTTATATCGCAGAAGGAAAACTCAAAGTATTAGCCCTTAGCTTACCAGCATGCACTGACAATGTCCCATATTCTGAGTCCCACATCCTGGGATTCTGCCCAGTGGTTTTTTTATTGGTTTTCTGGCTTGCTACTTTATATACTCTATCACAACTCCTTCCTGATTAATCTTCCCTCTGATTCACCCAGAAACTCTCCTCATGTCACCAGCTTCACTGAGATCCTCACCAAACCCCATGTCATGAGCCTTCAAGGTCTACTGCACCAACAAGAGATGTGTCCTACACTTATGCTGATTTTTAAGGATGATATGGTGCAGCATTTTCTAAAATGTGCTTTCAGTTAATATATTCAATGGAGGAAGTTTGCCATGGTCAATCCACTTGGGAAATGCTGCAATGGAAAATGTAGTTTATACAAACAGTATGAGGGCTAGGGGATGTCCTGTGTAAAGAAATGGGGTCCATCTATTTTATCCTAGATGTGACCAGGCAGGTAGGAAGTCAGTATGTTTCCTCTCTTTCTCTTTGACCTGGACAGTTTAGTTCTGGGTAAGGGAAACCCATGTCTGGTGTCGGTTTTCCAGCTGTATGGGAAAGCAGCTTGCCCTGGGGAAGTATGAGGGCTCACAATGCTAGGAAATGTTCCGAGACAAAACCTAAGTGAGCCAGGCTTTGGTTGCTCATGGCTAAAATCCTAGTTATTGAGGAGGCTGAAATCTGCATGATTGTGATTTGAAGTCTGCCTGGGAAGAAAAGTCCCCCAGACTTCCATCTTCAAATTAATAAGCAAAAAGCTGTGCTGGAGGTGTGACTCAAGTAGTAGTGTGTCAGTCAAGCTAGTAAACTGACCAAGCTTGAAGCTCTGAGGTTAAACCCTTGTCCTCCCTCCCCCCAAATCCAAACATTTAAGTGAGAAAAAAAAGAGGCTAAGAACAACACAATACATAGCGGGCTCTAGAATGAGTACTCACAGGCATACAAATGTTGACAGAGGCTCTGCCCTGTCAGCTTGTAAAAGTGGCTTTACCATACTCTAGTGACTCATGTAAAATAAAGTGCTTTTCACCAATCTTAGCCACAAAGATCAGTTCATATGAAGCTGTGAACAGTGAAGAGAAAACCCAGGTGTCTTGGAACATTATAGGTGTCTCCTTCTACTTCCATGACAGGAGGCTCTGGAGGAGATGTGAAGGTCAGGAGCATTTTGCTTCAAGTCAGTACAACCCAATCAGAATAGTAGAATGTGAGGTGTGTGATGGTTAGGAGCCAGCTTCTACGTGGCATTCTGAAACACTGGTTTCCCTACTCTGTAAGGCAACCTGGGCCAGCTGTGTCAGCGTGATGCACAGAGGTATGAAGGATGAGCAGTCTTGCTGCCTTTTAACTTTGTGATTTTTAGTCTGCAAACATTTTCTTCTTATGGGGAATGTTGTACGTGTTTACCTTGGGGGAAAACTTTAAAAGAATCTGACTTTTATTATAATGAATGCTTCCCTTTTCAATAGAAAGGAATAAGGTAAAGAATGGTTAATATGTCATTTCTGCATGGAGAAGCAAGAAAGTGAAAACATCATGTACCTCTCAGGAACTTAACTTCCTGAGCTCCTTTAGCAGACTTGTGCTCCCTTTCTTTAGCCAGATGCCTAAAAGCTGTTGAAGAAATGGAAAAAAGCTGCCTCTCATCCCCAGAACTCTGGGCTTTGTGATGATCACAGTGACTGTTGGAAAGAATTCAAAGTACTTTGTAACTGGACTGATCTTAGCCAACGTCCCCTGCTCTAGGATTCACTTTGCAGTTTGAAAATAAGATTCAACAGTGGCCAATTTAACCTGCAAATACACCACAAAGAAGAGCCTGGACACAGGAATCTTTTCAAATACTCACCTTTTATCCATCCCTAATCCTGCTCTTGCAGTGTCTCTGGGACTCTTATTTCTTATAACTAAATATTCTGGGTGCTCAACCAATTACAGTGTTATGAAAGCCTGGTACCTTGTCTACTTGTTCTATTTTATGTATTTTTCCCACTTTAAATGAGCCTAATAGAATGTTAGCACCATGAAGATAGAGTATTTTCTTCAAGCCAAACAGAGTCTGTGGCTAATAAGCATTTGTAGAGTGGACATTGAATGAGTGAATGAATGAGTGCATGAGAAGGCAAGACTAATAATTCAGTTTCCAAGAAAAGCCAGGGTCAAAATAAATGGTAAGGCTTTTAATGTTAAGGGCATACATCCTATGTAGACTGATAGGGACAGGTAGTTAGGTAGATAGAGAGGCAGGAACTTTGTAGAAGAGAGAGACATGCTGAAGAGAAGTCTTATTTCAGATTATTTCCACTGAGTGGAAAAGGTACTGAAGAGAAAAGAAGAGCTGCAGGGACATAAAAAAAAAACCTGTGAAAGTTTAAAACCCACTGTGAGGGGGCTGGGAAGGTGGCTCAGTGGTGCTTGCCTTGCATGCATGAGGCCCTGCATTCAATTCCTCAGCACCACATAAGCAGAAAAAGCTGTAAGTGGCGCTGTGGCTCAAGTGGTAGCGCGCTAGCCTTGAGCTGAAGAACTGAGGGACAGCACCCAGGCCCAGAGTTCAGGCCCCACGACCGATAAAAAAAAAAAAGCAAAAACGAAACAAAACAAAAAAAAACCACTGTGCAAACTTGACAAGCAGTCACTTTCACACATGTTATGTCTGAATCACAGGTACACAGCTGCACATAGGTGTTGCTCAGGCTCACGGGGTGCCACCAACTCCTGGCTGTGGTTTGCAGGAAGGATTTGGTTTCATATCAGAGCCCAATTCGAATTTGGCCCATGAATGGTGCAGAAGGTTGTAGGTAAAAAATCAAACCCCACAATCCCTGGGGATGTCCAATGTTTATACTCTCAGGGAAGAAACTGTATCTTATTCTTTTTATCCTCTTTAGAAACCAAGCCCTCCTGTTATGGCTCCACAGATAGAGAAGTTTACTCTGGGCCCTCACCCAAGAATCCTCATGCTCTGTTTACTATTTAACCCCCCTTTTCCACTTTAGAGTAGAAATAGCAATCGTTTTTATTGGTACCTTGTAATGTGTTTATACGAGGTACCTAAATCATCCTAATAGATACTGATCATGGCTGTAAAAGGTTTCATTATTATTTGTAGAGAGATGCTAATTTTCCCTTTTATATTTTCTCAAAGAAAACACAGTTAAGAAGGTTTTATTAATATTTATAGCCCTTGTTCGTCTGATCCGTGACAAATTTGAGAAAAAAAAGGGTAAGATTCTAAGCATGGCTAATGCACAAAACTCCTTTCCCTGTGATTTATGAGTGGTCACACTTCCGTGGGGGGGGGGAACTTGCCTGTCTCGTTATTGCCTCAGCTGACCCTGAGGGAGACCCTGTCCAGAGGTTATTTCCTGTTAGTGATGTTACAGCATATGTGGAAATTTCTAGAAGTCAAACAGATTTTTCAGACCGTGAAAGATGATGCTTTGTACTTCAAAGGAAGTGGTATCATAAGGAGAATGGTAGGAGGGAACACGATCTGGAAAATGTAAGCCCCCAATCTAACAGGCTTCCAGGTCTGTGGGAAAGTGGGGAGCAGACAGGATGAGAACTGGGACTGGGACCTTGCTGGCATTGGGGAGATGAAGCGTGGCTTACCTCAGGGCTGGAGAAGTGGGGGGCCTTGCTGCCCTCACTCTCGCTGGAGCTGCTCTCTGTCTCAGAGTCGGATCCAGAGCTGCTTTCTGAGTCGCTAGAGGAGCTGCTGCTGCTGCTGCTGCTGCCGCTGCTGCTGCCCTTGCTGGACAGCACGGAGCCTCTGCAGTTGGTCTGCTGGACCACGGTGCTGCCAGCCCATCGCCACCCCCCCCAGGAAGGAAAGGGAAGGAAAGCCAAGTGAGCAAACAGGAAACACCAGCAGGCTGCCATACCCAAAAAGGAAAGGGGAGGCAGTCTGCACTCTGTCAACCAGGATCGGGACTTAAGGAGCAAACATCCAGGTCAAAGGCAGCTGCATGGTTACACAGAATTAGACCCAGGAATTCAACTGAGAATGAGAGTTGGTTGGTTCTTGGTAACTAGGTACTGGTTAAAGCACGGATGCTTTAGGAGGGAAAGTGGTGTAATATACCAGTAGCTGTTTTGCACCACTGGTGGTGTTTGTTTGTTTTTTTTAAATAAGTTTTTTATTGTGAGAATACTATACAGAGGAGGAGTTACAATCACATGAGCAAGGTAATGAGTACGTTTCTTATCAAGCATTGTTGTCTCTTCCTTTGTTTTTCCCCTCCCATTCTTTCCCTCCCATCTCCACAACTACACTTTACCACTCCAGCCCACCCTCCACTGTTGTTTTAGAGATGGCGTTTCAATCATCCTGGACTCCAGACATCTATACAAACAGAAGGAAACCCCCAAAACCTGAAATATTTTGGGTGTCAAGGGACTTTGCTTTATTTCTGCCATAGAGGAAAAGGAAGTATGATGGATGGCAAGGTTTAGGAAGAGGGCTGTAGGGGCAGCACAGTGCTCTGCCTAGAACTTCCATGGTCTGCTGGAAGGTCCCTCAGAATTTGGGACTGTTGAAGCTAAAATCTTGCTTTGTTCCTTTTTCTGCCTGGAGAGTCAAATGCTGTAGTTATTATGGGAACTGGCATGGTGTATAAAAAGCAACCTTTCTTTTAGTCATTTCCTAAAGAACTGAATATCTTCCTGGTCATCATTTATAGATTCCAGACTTTAAAATTCAACCCTAGTGCCATGGCTTATAGAAGAAACAAGATGTCAAATTTAAACTCAATGTTTATATACATGCCACAGGGTCTTTATATAGTCAAACACAACATGAAAAAAATGGTGAATGCTTTCCAGTGGTAATTCATAAACCACAACATTTCAGATAGCATACACCCATTCAAAGAGTGTTTAAGTCAAAAGAAAATTTCAGTACTCACATAATATTCAACATCTTCCAAGACCCTTAATTAATGGAGCTGAGACACACCTGGATGTGTTCTTTTATGGTTAAGCTCTAAACCCAGAAAATGCTGGTCACTTTTAATGTCAAGTCAGCAAAAATCTGCTTGCTGCTTCCAATTGTGACCATGACTTTATCAGACTGAGCATTAGTGAAGGTCATCAGGGAGCTTGTTAGGCTTTATGGTCTCAAGTGCAAAGCAGCTGGACATTTTAAAGAACCCTTTTCATCCATACCTTAAATCTTTGACAAATGCTTTGCCCAAGGGCAAGCGGTCATAAATCCTGGGTGTGGGGGCTGGGAGGGAAGTGATACTTATTTAAGTCTTTGTTTCTCTTATAAAAGCTGTAAGACAAGAAACTATCTTGTATAGAATCTGGTAAAAAAAATCACCCTTTAAAAATGACAGAGTTAGGGGAAAGTGGAGTTTGAATATAACCTTCCTTAGTGGTTTTTATTCCTTTCCATCAATGTCATGGTCCATACCCACTGTCTGCCCAAATTCTTCAACATCAGACACTATCTGCAGATTCATGCTGTGTCTGAGTTGCAGCAATTTTATTTCTAGCCTATCATTTATGCCTGGAATGGAGAGAGGAATGCAGGGTCCCATGACAAAGGGAAGTTCATGCTCAAGGGGCTGCAGTATTTCTTTCTTGTGAGTGAAAATTTATCTTCTGCTGGCTGAGTGGATATGGGTACAATCAATGGGAAAAATATGTATATATGCACACACACAATTAAATTCCAAACATGAGAATCTGGGATTCTTGTTTAAATTGGGAGGTTCCTAAAATATTGGGGGTAAAAACACAGAAAACAAACAAAAAAAAAAGAAAGCCAAACAGCATAGGGCTCAAAGGCCTCTTGGTAAAAGGCTGGTGGAAAAAGACAGGGCAGAGGCTAGGCACCAGTGGCTTATACCTCTAATCATAGCTACCCAAGAGTCTGAGATCTGAGGATTGTGGTCCAAAGCTCAGACAGACAAATCAGAGAGACTCTTATCTCCAATTAATAACCAAAAGACTAGAAGTTGAGCTGCGGCTCAAGGGTAGAGCATCAGCCTTGAGTAATAAAACTACAGACAGGATCTAGGCCCGGAGTTCAAACCTCAGGATTGGCACACATGCATGCAAATATAAGCACATGCGTGTGCACACAAGCACGGGCACGCGAGCACACACACACACAGAAATAGGAGAGTTGTATCTTCTTTTTACCTGGGAACAGGGGGACACACCTTGGAGACCAGAAATTAGGATATACAAATAACATTTTGATTGGTTTAACAAAACGATGGTCATTGTTCTTGATCAGTACATTCTATCTGCTTGCATTTGCACACTAAGGAAAACAAGAGATTCCTTCATTCTGTGGGCACCTGGGCTGTCAGGTGTGTGGACTTCCCTGTGGCCTTCACTACAAAGCGAAAAGTTGTCTTATGCAAAGTAGCATTTTAACTTCTGGGAAAATGCACATTTTTGTCATACTAATTTAGGACTTCTGGTCCTAAATTAATAAGACTCACCAGCCCAAGGAGACAGAATTAGATTGGCAGAAAAGTTTTATACTCCTGTGTTTTTCTTCATTAAATTAGGAAGCTGACTTAAAATGCCACAGCCATAACTATTACTTGCTTTAAAAACAGCTGAATGAGCCTGAAATTTACATTTCTTCATGCTGAATTTAGAAAGGTTAAAAGTATCATGACATCTTTGGGTAGGGTTGAATATACAGGCAGTTTTTAATTTACGATGGTACAAAAAGTACTATGTAGAAACTACATTGAATTTTGAGTCTAGATCTTTCCCTAGGCCTGTAGTCCACAGGCCTGTATACAGGCCTAGGCAGTGGCAGTGGGCCACCCACAGTTCTCTTGGCTAAGTAACTATAAGGGGAACCAACTGAGACTCTTGTGTGTCGAGATGTTTGGTAGGTTATCTGGATTAAATGCATTTCAATCTACTATGTTTTCAATTTCTGATAAGTTTATCTGGACAGAGTCCAATTGTGAGTTGAAGAACATCTGGTATTTGTTTCACTATGGGTAGAGAGAATGTAGCTAGAAAAGATCAGTGTCAAGGGCAGGCAGGCTTGCCCAGAAGGCCTCTGTTGGCCAGCTATGAGATCAAGAGATCCATTCACATATCCCCACATCCATGAAGGCCTCTCTATGGACTAATTTTTACCCAGGTCTTTGAGAATGAGCAATCGTCGTGGCCTCAGTATAGTGATTGTGCTTGTGCTGAGGGCATGCAGATGCTTTGCTTCTGCTGCAACAGAAATAACAGTGAGAGCAGAATGAGGAGAAAGCCAGGGTGGTCAGCCCTGTAGAAAAAGACTCCTTATGGGCTGGGAAGGTGGCTCAGTGGTAGAGTGCTTGCCTCTCATGCATGAGGCCCTGGGTTTGATTTCTCAGCACCACATAAGCAGAAAAAGCTTGAAGTAGCTTTGTGGCTGAAGTGGTAGAACTTTCACCTTGAGCTGAAGAACTGAAGGACAGCACCCAGCCCAGAGTTCAGGCTCTACAACTGACCAAAAAAAAAAAAGATTCCTTACTAACAGAAGTAGGGTCTCAAAAAGACCTTATTGAAAGAAGACGGTAGGGTTTATACAGTTAAAATTGCAAGATGGCACTGGTGGCTCATGCTTATAATCCTACTCAGGAGGTTGAGATTTGAGGATTGTGATTCAAAGTCAGCCTGTGTAATAAAGTATTTGTGTAGTAAAGTCTGTGAGCCTCCTACCTCCAAACCAAAAGGCTGGAAGTAAAGCTGTGGATCAAGTGGTAGAGCATTAGACTGGAGGGAAAAACAAACAAACAAAAAAGAAGCTCAGAGATAGCACCCAGTCCCTGAGTTCAAACCCCAGGATTCACACCAAAACAAACAAACAAAAACAAAAGCAAAACCAAAAGCAAACCCTCAAAACAAAACACCCAAGCTGAAAATGCTAGTATGCAAAGTGGTTATCCTGTCTACACCAAAACCCTAAATTAACTCAGAGGAATTTTCCCCGCAATGTTAACACTGATTAATTGGCATGATGACACAACTTTGGAAGGTTTTTAGGATACTACCTTACTAGGTTCTGATCCTACATAATATCATGAATAGGGTGCCAATGAGTCTAAAGACTGAAAATAAGTCTGAGACTGTAGAATAAAAGTTTTTGTCAGCTGGACATGGATGCCTTTAATTCTAGTAATTGGGGGGCTGAGCCCGGAAGATCTGGAGTTTGAGGACAGCTCAGTGAGATCCTGTCTGAAAATACTCTTGACTCCCCAAGAAAACCAAAAGCAAAACAACACACACACACACACACACACACACACACACTCATTACTGAGTTAATCTTAACAAAAGAGATCTAACTTTTCAAAAGGATTATAATTTCTCTTTTCTGATAAAAAAAATCTTTGAACTCTTTCAACTTGAACATTAGAGGATATTCCTTTACATGCACTCTACATTTCATCTGCCATTTCAGCACAGCTCCATTAGAGATGGCTTGATGCTTTTGTTATTGGGACATCTTGAACTGCACTGCTGGTTTTACTAGTGGCCAGGATTCAAATACACCTTTGAGAGAAGCCTGGCTTCATTCTAATACCACTTGCAATGTTTCTTCCTTTGGCTGTATTGATGCATTCTTTTCAGAATTTGGCCCAGGCCAAGTCTGAATACAGACTGTAAAAGAAAAGATCTAAAATCAAAGTTCCAAATGTTGGATCTTACAGTTTAGACTGTTTCTATTGTGGAGCCTGAATAAATATCTTAAGCTGTCCACAGGCTCTCCAGTGACAAGTGACCTGAGGTTGGGCTCTTTACTTGGCTGATATGGAGGGGCAACCATGCTGCTTAGTTTGGTACCATGCATCTCTTGGTATTGCCTGCAGGATAAAATTTAGCTGATTACCCAACAAATGGTTCATTTCCAAACTCTCATCAGTGTTCTGGCAACAGTTTTTCTTTATCACAGCATCTGTACTGACAGCAAGTGATCTAAAACTATTTCCTATGTTCTTATTATTAAGCAGTGAAAATGATAAAATCTGGTGAGTGGCTTCACAGTAGATAAAAGTATCAACTAAGAAGCAAAGCTAATGAAACTATTGGTTCTATATAGCCTTGATTTTGTTTGATCTGACATCTCTCAAGGAAAAATTTTTCTAATGTGATTTTCAGTTACTCATAGTTGGCCTCCTTTCAATGTATCCATCCCAGAACCTTGGTTGGCTATGTTTCTCATCACACCTTGATAATCTCTTCCTCTCTTTCCCTCCCTCTCTCCTTCGTGCTTTCTCTCTGTCTGTCTCTCTGTCTGTCTGTCTCTGTCTCGCTCTCTGTTAGTATTGGGGTTTGAACTTAGGGCCTCAAAGTCCTGCTTGACTTTTTTGCTCAAGGCTAGGGCTCTAGTATTGAAGCCATACCTCCATTTCTGGCTTTTTGTTGGTTAATTGGAGAAAGAAGTCTCTCAGATTTGTCTGCTGGAGTTGCCTTCAAACTGTGACCCTCAGATTTCAGCCTCCTGAGTAGCTAGTATAACAGGTATGAGCCACTGGTGCCAAGCTGGGCTGTGTCTCTTTAAAGCTGTGGGTTTTGCACAGGTTACTTTCTGGCCCTTTCTTCTGGCTACTCTTATCTTCCTCTCATTGTCCAAGACTGAATTTCAGTATTACATCCGTGTTTTGTTACATGTGACTGAGTATACTGACAGTATATAGATGGAGTATAATTTTAAAAAATTCTCTGCCAACATTTTTTCATTAATGAATTTAGGCTTTTTATTTAAATGCAATTAATGATATGCTTAGAACTTAAATCTGATATTTTATTTCGATTTTAAAAATAATATTGTTACTATATTTAAGTAGTTATACAGAGGTACTATCATTCAACAAAACAGTTTATGAATATAATACATCTTGATCAATGTCACCCCTTTCAAAATTCTCACCTATCCCTCCCAACCCACCTCTTCCCTTACTATTCTTAAATTTTGTAATATTATATATATATATATATATATATATATATATATATATTTGGGTCTGGTCGTGGGGCCTGAACTCTGGGCATGGGCACTGTCCCTTAGCTCTTCAGCTCAAGGCTAGTGCTCTACCACTAGAGCCACAGCACCACTTCCGGCTTTTTTTTTCTTTTTGCTTATGTGGTGCTGGGGAATCAAACCCAGGGTCTCATGCATGCAAGGCAAGCGTGCTACCACTGAGCCACCTTCCCAGCCCCTATATGTATATATATATATTTACTGCATTTTCCCATTTCTTTCATTTTGATTTGGGTTTTTCTGCTTTTTTTTGCCTTTCTATAAATTTGAATATACTTTAAAATATTATTTTGCTTCCAGTGTTTTAAAATTTATATCTTTGCACAGATTTTTCCATTTTTATATTATACACAATTTATCCCAAAATACCAAGATTGCCACTTTATCAGATTAAGTGAAACTAGAAGACTCACTTCCTTAATTGTCTTAAGTATGTCTTCTACATACATTGAGAACATAAAACAGTATCTCAAAGGTTGCTTTAACGATCAAACCAAATTAAAAATCCTAAGTGGAGAGGAAAATATAATCACACATTCTTTTTAATCTGTTGTTCTTATTTCCTTCATGATATTTCAAGGTTCTTTTTTTTCTTTTTTAAAAAAAATCATTTCCTTTCTGTTTTTTTCTTTTTCCTTCCCAGCTACTCCTTTAGAGTATCTGCTGGTGACTAAGGCTCTTGATTTTCTGTCATGTCAGGGAGTCTTCACTGGCCCTTCATCGCTGAAGGCTTTCACTGGATATGGAATTATGGATTAATAGCTCTTTCCTGTTAGCCCTTGCACCATGATGTACTACTTCCTTTTGGCCTCACTAGCTTTGCAATTTCACGTCATTCAGACTGTAATTATTTTTCCCTTACATGCATGTTGCCATTTATTTCTCACAGCTTTCAGGATTTTTTTCTTTGTCTTTTCACCAGTTTGACTATGATGTATCTTCACAAGGATATTTTTAGATTTATACAACCAGGAGGTTCATGTCTCTTCCTGAACCTGTAGGTTTATTTATTTTGTACAACTTGGCTTTCAAAGCTTTTTGAATATTTTTTCAGGTACTTGTTCTTTCTTGTTTCCTTCTGAAATTCTGATGACTTAAATGTTAGATCCTGGACTAAAGTGTGCAGCTCAAGTGGTAGAGCACCTACCTAGCAAGAGCTAAGTCCTGAGTTAAATCTAGTATTACTAAAGACATTCAGATTTTTTTTTAAAATACGTTTTTTATTGTGAAAATACCATACAGAGGGACTACAATTACATGAGCAAGGTACTGAGTACATTTCTTATCCAGCATTGTTGCCTCCTCCTTTGTTTTTCCCCTACCATCCCTACCCTCCCATCTCCATGACTACACGTCCCCCCCCCCGCCCCCGCCAAAGTTGTAAAGTTCGTTTTTGGACATAGAGTCTTGTACATCTCATTGTTGCAATGGGTTCACCTGTATCCCTATTTAAACAATTTGTTTTTTCCTTTCTCCTTTACAAATTATACCAACATCAAATACAGTGAAAACGGGTTATTCTGTGGGGGAGGGACATACAAAGCAACAAAAAAAAAATCACCTTATAAATAAAAAACCACTTGTGTCCTTATCTTGGGGTTCATTTCGACTAACATCAACTTATCTGACCTTTTCTGCTTGTTTCATACATATACTAGTTGTTGCAAATAAGGGAAACCTTGGGACCTATGTTTCTTTGGGCTTACTTATCATTATATTAAGTGAAGTAAGCCAGACATTCAGATCTTTTACTATTGTCCTGCAAGTGCTCGACAGCTTGAGCCATAGCCAAGTACTTTTTACATTTGTTATATTTTAAGTAACGTCTCACATTTTGGGGGGCCTTAGGCTGGCCTGGACCACAATTCTGCTATTTATACTTTCCACACAGCAAGAGTAACAACTCTATGCCATTAAGTTCAGCTTTATCTGTTGAGATGGGGTTTCATGAACTTTTTGCCTTGGCTGGCCTTGAACTTCAATCCTCCTGATCTCTGCCTCCCAAGTAGCTAGAATTACTGTGCGGAGCTACTGATCCTAGCTCATCCACTGACTTTTCAAAAACATATTTATTTATTATTAAATACTTGTACTAAGTGGTCTCAATTCTCGAAGTCAGGTTATGAGGACAATGTTACCCTTCCCTCATTCTCCTCCATCTCATACCTATGTATATCAATATTTACACACTGCACACAGAACACAATGGCTGCATTTGCTCACCCCCTCCCTCCATTCCCATATCTCCACCTCTACCTGACCTCCTTTGACCTCCTCCCCACCTCCACACATTTTAGCTTCCTGATATTCATTTTGTTTAATGGTTCACTAGTAGTTCAAAGGAGTTATAGCATTCACGTACTGAGTTTTAAACATTTTAGCTATTGAGCAAGGCATAGTGGTTCATGCCTTGGGAGGCAGAATTCAGGAGAATCAAGGTTTGAGGCCAACCCAGACAAAAGTTCATTAAACTCCATCTCTAAAAAGCTGGGCACAATGGCTCATACCTGTAGCCACATGGTAAGTAGAAACGGAAAGATTGCAGTCCAGGCAAAAAGTGAGTCCATATGTGAAAAATTATAAAACAGAGAGGGCTGGGGGTATGGCTGAAATGGTAGAGCGTCTGCCTAGTAAGTGCAAGGTCTTGCATTCAAATCCTGGTACCACACAAAAAATGTGCAAAATGCAAATCCAGGAACTCACTGTAGATCTTTCCTGAGGCCCAAAGCCTCTAGCTAATGTACCTTCTCCCCATAGCTCAGTCTTCTCATGTTTGTCATAAGCAGTGCCCATGGGTTTTAGTTGTCCATAGGAGAAGGGACAGGAGAGTGCTCCAACATTTCACCATGGAATAAGAGCCCTCACTTGATAGTAAGGAAAGGAACCTGCTTAATATTTCTAACCTCCAGTATCTGGTGCACTGTAGTGGAAGAAACTACTATGCAGGTGTCTGCTGTAGTCCCTGCCTAATATCACTTTGCCAAATTAGGATTTTTTGTGTGATGTGATTATGAGGATTTAATATTTTTTTGTAATTTACATATTCTCATTTTTTTCAGTTTTTCACCAATAAAACAAACATTAGGTTTTCCAAGTCTACTTGATTGTGGAATTGTGGAAGTTAATTCTATTAAAATATTGCTGAATTTAGTTTGCCGGTATTTTATTAAGGAATTTGAGCTCTCTCTCTCCACACACACACACACACACACACACACACACACACGTCATGGGGCCTGAACTCTGGGCCTGGTGCTGTCCCTCAGCTCTTCAGCTCAAGACTAGTGCCCTACCACTTGAGCCACAGCACCACTTCCAGCTTTTTCTGTTTATGTGGTGCTGAGGAATCAAACCCAGGGCCTCATAAGGCAAATACTCTACCACAGAGCCACCTTCCCAGCCCTGAGGTGTCTATATTTATGGGCATGTTTAACATGCATTTATATTCATATATTTTCACACTTTGAGGATGTTTTTTAGCAGGCTGTTTATTATGGTGTTTTTAACCTAAAATAATAGGCTAGAGAATATTTTACCATTCCCTAGTGTTCCAGGGAGTTTAAAATAGATCAGAATAACCAAGTACTTAGCAGTTTAAATGAACTTAAGCACCTACAAAAGCCATCTCAATCCCAGAGCCTCTTAGAAAGGAAGTTCCCTCACAGTTTATTCCTTGGTTATTCTCTAGAAATTTTATTTATATTGTTTTCTAAAAATCTCCTCTTTATAAGTTTATTATAAAAATTATTGTGATAGTCACTTAACTAACTCCCCCTATTGTATCTGTTTTATTACTTATCATATTCCAAATTCTTTTCTCTTCTCTTTTTCTGTGTATTTGCTAAAGTTTAAAAAAAATTTTTTTATTGTAAAAATAGTGTACAGAGGGGTTACAGTTACACGAGTAAGGTAATGAGTCCATTTCTTATTGAGCATTGTTACCTCCTCCTTTGTTTTTCCCCTGCCATCCCTTCCTTCCCCACCTCCCCAACTTTCCCCCAAGTTGTAAAGTTCGTTTTCTACATAGTGTCTTGTACATCTCATTGTTTCAATGGGTCATCCTGTATCCTTGGTTCAGCATTTTGTTATTTCCTTTCCCCTCTCCAAATTACAAAAATGTATATATTTTTCCCCTTAAAGAGGTAGTTCTTGATCCCTGTAATAATTCTAGTATTTTCAGGGTTTGTTTCTTTCTACATTTTCAGATTTGCTTTATAATATTGTTACAGCTTCTTGTGTTGAAGGCTTATCTCAGCTACTTTTATTAATAACAAAGAACCTGTGACTGCAGGTATGTGGATGTGTCCCCCTCCCCGCCCCCTCTCCTCTTCTTTTTACTAAGTAGATGGCTATGGCCATTTGTAAAAATTGCTATTATAAACATGATGTACAGAGGGGTTATAGTTACAGAAGACAGATAATGAGTACTTTTCTTTTTGGACAGCCCTTCTTTGAGTAGCCATTTAGAAGACTGCTTTTCAGTACAAGATAACATGATACTGAGGTCCAAAGATGAACAGGCTGTGGCTGTGGCCTACGACTTGTAGAAGCCTCAGGGGACATGTGGCTTTATGTTGAAGGGGGGGCCTTTGGGCTCTGGTGCGAGGATATGGAAAAGGTGAAGAAGGGGGAAGGTAGCACAGACACAGCTAGTTCACTCTGAACTCCAGTGGGATGGGAGCAGGGAATAGTCCAGGGAAGGGATTAAGGCCATAAAAAGACCTTTGCATTATGTTTCATTTCCCAAAGGGCCCAGAAACCTTCTATTGGCCTCAGCGAGGGATAAAAGTTCACAGAACCCACCACATTTAGCAGGAGAGAAGTTCACTAATATACGAGGCTATTAACCTGTACATCAAGTATGCCCCTTTCATGCTGTTGTTATGGTAGCATCTGAAATACTTTCGGTCACATACCAGAGTCTAGAGAGCTTCCTGCTCAGCCCACTGAACCATTTTCATAGTTTCCAAGGAATCAAAAGCTTGTGCCCAAATCTAAATTTAAGAATTCTTTTTTGCCAGTCTTCAGGCTTTAACTCAGGGCCTGGGCACTGTCTCTGAGCTTTTTCTCTCTCTCAAGGCTAGCACTCTACCACTTGAGCTACAGTGCCACTTCCAGCATTTTCCGTGTATGTGGTACTCTACTCTACTACTAAGCCACATTCCTAGCCCTTAAGAAGAATTTTGTGACTCAAGTCTTCACAATTAACTTCAGATGTCAGAGAGTCCGGATATTTCCTTGTGAGGACTTTTTGATTTCTTGGGTTTCTATCTTTTGTGATATAAAATGTCTGATGCTCTGTTCCTCCCCTAGCTTAGACAGATGACACAGTTTGAGGCATCTTCCTCAAAAAGGTCAAAATGCTCTTAACTTTGTGGTTCACAACATTATGACCCAACTAATGATATCTGCTAAGGTTCTTCTGTGGTGGCACCAGCCCTGCTTTTGGCTTTACCAGCTTTATTTTATTTTATTTATTTTTTATTGTGAAAATACTGTACAGAGGGGTTGCAATTACATGGGCAAGATAGTGAATACATTTCTTATCAAGCATTGTAGCCTCCTCCTTTGTTTACCCTTCCCATCCCTTCCATTCCTCCCTCCCCCATCCCACAAGTTGTAAAGTTCGTTTTCGACATGACAACTTGTACATCTCATTGCTGCAATGGGTCCACCTGTATCCCTATTTAAATGACTTGTTTTTCCCCTTCCCCTCCACAAATTATACCGACATCAAATACAGTGAAAGCAGGGGTTATACTGAGGGACATACAAAGCAACAAAGAAATAATCTTATAATTGCATTAGAAACAAATGCATGAAAGAAAAAAACATTTAAAATACATATCTTAGGGTTCATTTTCCTAACATCACTTTATCTGAACTTTTCTGCTTGACTCATACATATACTAGATATTGCAAATAAGGGAAATCATGGGACCTATGTTTCTTTGGGCTTGGCTTACTTCACTTAATATAATTTTTTCCAAGTCTTTCCATTTCCTAACAAATGGGGCAATGTCATTCTTTCTGATGGAGGCATAGAATTCCATTGTGTATATATACCAATTTTCTTGATCCATTCATCTACTGAGGGGCATCTGGGTTGGTTCCAGATCTTAGCTATGGTAAATAATGCTGCAATAAACATAGTTGTGCTACAGCTTTATTTTTTAGGATGGTTGAGAAATGTTATCTTTTATGTGGTTCTCTTCTCAACCTACTGCTTGAAGTTCTGGGTCATATATGGAGTAAAATTTTACTTTTAATTTAATGAAAGACCACATGTGTCCCGGTCAAGAAGAAAGACATTTCACAAATAAATAAAAACAATACAATATTGTACACACAATATCTACACAATATTGTGCATTCATTGGTTCCCTGAAATACACTTAGGCTTGTTGATGGTTTTCCTGTTTCCAATGAAATATAGTATTTATTTATTTAATATTCAAGGCCTATTAGGGCACAGTCTCTATGCATCAGCCTTCTGTGAATTGGATGAGCCCTCTGGCTCTGGTGTGCTCTTGGGACAGAATCTGTAAATATCTCAAAGCAGGGAAGCCTCTATTCCTTGTTTCTGTAAGGGACGTGATACAATGTGGGTGGGAGTTGTGATAGGGAGGGCCCTGCATCTCTGAAAGCCCTGTGCTAGTTTGACCAGGCTACCTGGGTGCAGCATAGCTAAGCAAGAGCAACACATAGCTGAATTACTATTCTATCCTTGGCACTATTTGAGTGACAGTGAGAAGCAGTTGCTGCTGCCTTTTGGTGACACCAATTTGCCACCCTTCCATTCATGTGGGTAATACCTGGATATTAAGATGAAAAGTCATGCTTGTCTCAGAGAGCACCTCACGCAGGAAACTCATCATCCTTCTTCTGGCAGTGGGGATGGGACCTGAGATGTGGCTGGACCAAACTGCCAGAAAGCTGGAGGAGAACTTCTAGGACAACTGCTTCTCTGGTAGAGACAGCTGAAGATGTATGGGAATGTGGGATGCTACAGTGTAGAGATGGAAGGTCTAGGTTCAATCCAGGTGTTTATCCCTGACCTGCAACTGTAGATGAGGCAGGGAATCGCTCTGCTGCTTTGCAGTTACCTGGTCTATAATGAAATGATGAGAGGGTCCAGGCTACCATAATATTCTGTAATTCTGCATCCTTTCTGTCCTCATGAGTTAGACTACAGCACTGCGGTGGAGTAGAGGAATCATGCTCAAGGGAATCTGTAAGATCTCTTGCATACCACAGACTTCAGTAGAATGTCTTAGATGCTACCCTAAAGAACAGCCCTCAGCCTTTCCAGTGACTGGAGCATTTTATAGCCATGGCCCATTAGACATCCTGCCATTCATGACTTATTTATAGAGTTCCTAAATTTATGCTTTTTTTTCAGTTCCGGAGGCAGAAAAGTCCTAGACTGCTCCTTTACAGGAACTTAATCTTATAATCTTTATGGTGGCAAAAATATACCCCAACTCCTTGATTATGCTTTATGTTCCTGGCATAGATTACTGACCACACAATTTATCTAACTCTTTTCCTTTGTCTCTTGTCCTTGACTACTTTTAATAGTAATAGATACTGAGAGTGGTGGTTCATGCCTATATCTAGCTACTTGAGAGGCCGAGAGTGGGAGGATAGTGGTTTGAGGCCAGCTCAGGCAAAAAGTGAACTTCCACTTCAACTAATATAAAGCTAGGTGTGGGGCATGTGCTTGTCATTCCAGATACACAGGACATGTAGAAGGCTTGCAGTCCATGCTGGTGGAGCAAAAAGTAACATCCTGTTCAAAAAATAACCAAAGCAGAGAGGACTAGGGTATGGCTCAAGTGGTGGAGTACCTGTCTAGCAAGTACAACATTCTGAGTTAAACCTTAGTACTGGCAAAATAGATAGATAGATAAAATAGATACTAAAATTTATATGGTTCTTCAAGATTTTTCAAAGTACTTTTGAGTCTCTACTATTATTCTCCCAATAAACCTGTGAAGTTGTGAAGTAGGAAAGTCAGCTTTAGTTATGTCTGAGCTACAGAGGCAAAGCAAAAGATCTCAATAATCTATCCAAGGTTGCACATCAAATCCAGCAGAAGAGAGGCTAGAACTCAGATTCTCACTGTTAATGTTGCCTTTCCTGTGCTCTCAGGAGAATGGAACTTGCCCAGCAAGCAGGTAATTTAGCAGCATTTCTGGCCCTAATCAGGCACAATAAAGTGTAAGGCAGCATGGACTATATAGACTTTCTAAAATCATCTGGACATTTTACTTCCTGTACTTGCTTAACTACTTAACCACTGTGAGCCTCAGTTGCCTCACTGATATGAAGAGGGCATTAATAGTGTGAACCTCATGGGGTTGCTAGACAGACTAAATTTAAAAATGCTGTTCATTTCCTCAGTATAGTGCCCGATACCCAGCCAGGTTGAGCTTAATCAGTGTTAGCTAGTATTATTCTTTATTTTTAAATAACTGTATTATTCATTTTGACATGACCTAATCAGCTAGGAATTTCTCTATCTTACTTTTTTTTCATAATGATTTTGTCTCTTTCAGTTTAAAGCCCAATTTGCCTGATATATGGCTACTTGTGCTTTCTTTTAGATTTTGTTTAAATGGAACATCATATTCTCTGTATGTTGCCCAGAGTGGCCTAGAATGCACCATCTTCCTGCTTTATCCTTTTGAGTGCTGAGATTACAGGTGTTAAAATACCTATCTCCTTTAAAAAACTGTGTGTGTGTGTGTGTGTGTGTGTGTACACGCGCGCACACGCGTGCGCACTGGTATTAGGGCTTGAACTCAAAGCCCTCTGCTCTAGTTTAGCTCCTTTGCTTAAGGCTGGTGCTCTACTATGTGAAGTAGACCTTTACTTCCATCTTCTTGGTGGTGACTTTGAGATAAGAGATTTTTTGGATTTGTCTGCCCAGCTGGCTTTGAACTGAGATCCTCAGATGTTAGCTTCCTGAGTAGTAAGTATTACAGGCCTGAGTCACTAGCATCTGGCATTCCTGTTTTTTGTTTGTTTATTTAGTGGTGCTGGTCCTGTAGCTTGAACTCAGGGTCTGGGTGCTGTCCTTGAGCTTTTTTGTTCAAGGCTAGCATTCTACTGTGTGAGCCACTGCTTTATTTCTGGCTTTTTGGTAGTCAACTGGTGATAAGATTCTCATGGACCTTTCTGCCCTAGTTGGCTTCAAACAGATATTCAGATCTTAGCCTTCTGAGTAGCTAGGATGAAGGGTGTGAGCCACTAGCACTTGGATCTTCTTGTTCTTTCTTTTCTTTTCTTTTTTCCAGCAGGGGGCAAGTTGCAGGGATTCAATCCAGGGTCTTGTGCATGCTAAGCGCATGCTGGACTGCTGAGCTAGCCTGTCAGCACATGTTTATTTGCATTTTTAACCACATTGTCTGGTCATTCCACAGAACTATAAAATGTTTATTCCGGAAGGAACATAAGAAATCATTTAGAACAACTTACTAAAAAAGGAACGTGATGTGCTGTCCAAGATCATACAGCAATGAGCCAGCAATGATACCTCTCCGAAATTTCCTTTAATTTCCTGAGAAAGGCAGCTTTTGTGTGAAGACTCAGGCAGCTCTGATCTTGAACAAGGTCAAAAGAAGCCCTGGGCGATGGCAGTGCCCCGATCTTAGTTTGAAATCATGTTTGGCTCCTGAAAATCCTCCTCCTAAACCAAGCTGTCTGAACAAACCAATTCCATTTCTCTCCTGTGTTTAAAGCAAATAAAGCGAGTGTCTGAATGTCAGCAGCATGTGGTGTTCAATTTGCATCTCACCAAGGAGCATAAGACTTAAGCATGATGAGTGAATGGATTTTTATGGAAACCAAATCTAAGCATCTGAGACCCAGACTTGTGGCCATACCAGTTCAAGCTGTGATCTTGTTAGCTGTCATAAACCAAGTTGGGCTTGTTCCCTGGATGGAGATGCCCAAGGCACACACGTAAAATAGTATTCAGATGTTCCTATGGGAGTGCCACTCAAAAGGACCTTTTCAAAGATGGTGTATCAGAATACTGCTGTGATAGACTGTCTGGTGACAGGGAGCAGGACCACAACTAAAATAAGTGAAAACAAAATTGGGACATGAATAATTCAAAAGCAGAAGCCCCAAGGAAGAATGTTTCCAGGATTAGTTAACTCACAGGCTCTGAGCCTCACAATAAGGACACAAGCCCTTCCGTCTTTTCTTATTGCCATCCTTGGCTTGTGTTTAGATTGGCTCTCCCATACATCCAAAGATACCTGCTACAGTCATAACACTACTTGAAAGTACAGAGAAAGAATGTTACGGTCTGGCTTCTCTTGTTAGGTCAGGTCTCACTGGCTTGATATTGTCACATGCTTATGACTAAACAAGTTCCATACAGGATAATATGATAACTGATACTGGCTTAGACAAGAGAATAACCATCCTCTGGGACTTAGGACTCCAAGTTTCCTTTAAAGAGCCTGTCACTCAGGCTGGGCAAATAGGCATATTCTTGGTAAGGAAGAAAGGCATGCTATTAGTCAGTGAGTCCCAGGTTTTCCTCACAGATAGCCTGTTCCAAGCAACTGAGACAAGTCAAATTAGCCATGTATCTGATCTGACTGCTTTGGTTTTGAATGCCTGAGTGTGTCCCATGAAGCTTTATGTGCTAGAAGCTTGGTCCAATATGTGGTAATAATGAGAGATGGTAGCTCTTCCACTAGGTTGGTTCTAGTGGAATGTCATCAGGTCATAGGGACACAGCCTGTGAAAGGGATCAATAACATGATTGACAGAGAGTGGTGAGGAAGAGTGAACTGTCTGCTACTTCCTTGCTGGCACATGTGCCTGTCTCTGCATGTCACCATGGTGTGATGTAGCTGTAGTTGTCAGATGCTGATACTAAGATGTTCAGACTTTCCAGTCATCAGAACCATGAGCCAAATAAACCCCCCTGCTTTACAAAGTACCCATTCTGGGAAACATTATAGCTACAGAAAATGGACAATGACTGACAGGGTGAGTTTGACAGGCCAGCCCAGCTCACATGCTGGGATAGCCATTTAGCCAGGAATCTGCATACCTTGAGTTTGAGTCCCACCTATGTTAATAACTTCGATATGGATTTCAATTACCTCATTTGCTAAGAGATGGGCTTGGACTAGAAGATTTCTAAGGTCCCTCTCAGTTCTAGTAGCTTTTGATAAATCTAAAATTAAATATAAATTAAATAAATCTAAATAAAAAATCTGGTAATCCACATTTTACTTATCTCTAATAAGTTTCTAACTAGGAGTGACGTTAATTTATTTTTAAATTCTTTTCCTTACTGAAGCGGGTGAGCAGTTGGGAGGCCAAGAAAAAGGACCAGCGGACACCAGAGCTTGAGTTCTGTGTCTGATTCCCTGCTGGTGATTAACCCTAAAATGACCAGAATGGTACCTTGCATTGTCTTCCAAAATGTGCACATAAGAATAATATGAGACAATTGAGCAAATGCCAACAAATTCCTGGCTTCATTATCACAAGGTAACTAGAAGCTTTCCAACCTCTATACTACAGTCAGCCTGGACACTTGTGAGCTCCCCTCCAGATTCACTCAACCACAGAGTGAAAATATTAAAAAGAAATGCATCTCTCTGTGCAGAGCATGTACAAACTGATTTTTCTTGTTGCTCTCTAAACAATACAGTATAACAACTATTTACATAGCATTTCCATTGTATTAGGGATTGATAGTCATTTAGATATGGCTTAAAGTTTCTGGGAGCACGTACCTAGTTTTGCACAAATACCATGCCATTTTATATGATGGACTTGAGAATTCATGGGGGTGGGTACCCACAGAGGTAGGGACTGAGGGATGGCTGCATAGGACCTCTGAGAGATCAAGGGCTGTTTTTCAACTTTTCTATTTTTCTAAGTGTAGAGTAACTTCAAGGAATCTGCTTGCAGACAGCCCACCACTGCCCCCCCCATCTCCAAGGCACTTTTGTTTTCAGTTTTTGGCCAATGAGGTTTTCTGCCATGGAGAATTTTTAGTGTTTCTTGCTGAGCTGCGCTCACTAACTAGCGCTGTTCTGTGTTTGGTGTGGGAGGAAGCACAAAGTGAACCAGCCTATGCTGAACTACTGGAAATGCAGACATTTGAAAAGTGTTTGACAGAGGACAAGGAGTGTCCAGTTGCAATTCTATGATGGAATTCTTAATTCCAATTAGCAACCAGGGGAAGAAGAAGGGCTAAAGTTTCCAGGGTGGAAGTTTCTGGTGTCAGTGGAACCACAGTGGGTTCCTAAATACCAAGTAGAAGTTATCCCCAAATTCTACTTGAGAAGGGGGTAAGATCTAGGCAAAGGAGATGGGAGAAGAAGTGACTAGAACGCTGAGATTCACAGTGTGTGTGTGTGTGTGTGTGTGTGTGTGTGCGCGCGCGCGCACGTGCACATATGTGTGTTCAGGGAGTAGAACCATTTCTTCTGTCTGCATATGTGACAATGAAGAGAGTTGAAAAAATAGATTGTGGTTAACTAGTTTTCTGCATCTTGTGAAGCTTGCTAAGCAAATAGCCACTTTGTGGTATCTACATCTAAGGCTCTGTACTAAAATCAGTACATGCACCAGTCCCTTGTATTAAATATGAATTTGCATAGGGCCGGTACACTTCTTTCCATGTACTTTGAGTCATTTCTAGATAACTTATAATAACTACTGCAAGGTTAAGGCTCTGTAAATAATTATTATACTGTTATTTAGGAAGTAATGAAAAGAACAAAGCTGTACATGCTTACTACAGATGGGTTTTTTCCCTGAATGATTCCATCTAAGGTTGATTGATGGCAAACCTGTGAATGTGGAGCATTGACTTTACATGTAATTTCAGTAAGACCATACTGAGTGGAACACTCTGAGAAAAAATATCACAGCAGGCCTTAAGTCTCAATTGGGCACAGTTGCTGCTGAAATATAGGGAAAATAAGAACAGGGCCTCAAACCCTGCAATTCCTGGGGCTCCACTCTGCTGAGGAAACTGCACCCCTCAGGGAAGGCCAAGGGAGTACAGAAGCTGGCTGAGAGTGGACCAGGAGAGGGAAATCACAACGTGAATATGTCAGTTATAGAAAGGCAGGTGGAAGTCAGGCCTTTGTTTCTTTGAGGTGTGCTAAAAATAGCAAAGTTATTTCATGAGAAGGCAGAAAAAAAGAAGAAGAAAGGAAGAGAGTAGTTGCTGAGGAAAAGAAGTGTGTGTGTGTGTGTATGTGTGTGTGTGTGTAAGGGTGTATGTGTGTGAGAAAAATAAATGAATGCAATCAGTAAATGTTTTTTCTTCTTATTCCTGGGTGTGGTATCAGTAAGGCTGTGCTCTTTGGCTTTTAGATCCACATCACAGGGAACATGTGAGCAACCAGCTCCCCCAAAATGAGCTGCTCACCACATGAAAGGCAGCACTACATTGTAGAACAGGTCCATAAAGCTCTCAGCCCAGCCCTGCCTGATCTGATGAAGCCCTCCTAGCACGGTTGGTTGGCTTGTGCTCCAGGTTTAGAGTACAAGACTGAAAAAAAGGCAGATAATTTAGAGGAACTGGTCAGACCTTGACAGCAGAAAGCTTCTCATGGAAACTTAGGTTCAAGTCTCTAGTCAGAGTTTCTCTCTTCAAACAAAGGTGGTCTTCCCTACCTCCTCTGGTGAAGGAAAGATGATGTAGAGAAGTCCCAGGAAGCTTTTGGTGGTCAAAGAAGAGGGAATAGGAGGCAGATATAATGTCTGTTATCAGCATATCTTGCCATGTATGCCTGGGTTAATGCCAAAGGGCCAAATGCTCTTGTTGACCTTGGAGTAAAAGATTTACAGCTTTAAAAGATAGGCCTTTCCTGGGGCTGGGAAGGTGGCTCAGTGGTAGAGCGCTTGCCTTGCATGCTTGAGGCCCTGGGCTCGAATCCTCAGCACCACATAAGCAAAAAGAAAAAAGCCGGAAGTGGCGCTGTGGCTCAAGTGGTAGAGGGTTAGCCTTGAGCTGAAGAGCTGAGGGACAGCGCCCAGGCCCAGAGTTCAGGCCCCAGGACCGGACCCCCCCCCCCAAAAAAAAGATAGGCCTTTCCTAATGCTCGCAAAGCACAATGACCAGCTTCTGTCCCTGGCATCTTTGTCTCCCTTTAAAAGGATATGCCCTACACACAGGTGACTACCCAGACTTCTGGGAGCCAAGCCTTCTCAAGGTCCCAGGTCCTGCCTGTCATTTACTCTACTGCCAGTCTGCCCGGGTGTTCCCTACCTGCTCACTAATGGAAATGCAGAAGAAAACTTCCCAGACTAGCACTAGGTAACCAAGGTGGTGACAGTTTCAGAAGCTCAAAAGAAGCTCTGTGGAGATAGGATTTTAAATAAGTTGGAGTCCTATGTAGTTAAAATAATTTCGAATGAAAATTACTACTTTAGTAATTGCTTTATATTATAATATTTACTACCATTTCAATGATGTAATTTATCTCATTAATTAGTGCTGGTAAAAAGTTAGTCAGTGAATAATTAATGTACTGTGAAAACCAAGGGAGTAATAGTGCTTAAGAAAGAGAGTTTGAAAGAAAATGTCACCCATACACAGACCTGATAATGAGAGACTTAAGAAACAAGGCCATTTGCTAAGTTGTGAGACCCTCAGGCAATTATCTGCTTTTATTAGAGGTCAACAGAGAAATCTCTTCAACCTCCACAAATGTAGAAACAGACCTGGAATTATTGATAGCTCCCACTTTATCAAAACAGACAGTTCTTTGCACAATAAACTCAGAAAACTACAAATTAGAAAGAGCAGCCAAAGATCAGCCTGAATTGGGCAGCAGCCATACTTCACAGGAAATGGGTGTCTGTTGTTTCCCATCATGGCATGTGTTGGGAGATGGATGGAGAAGAAACTCAGTCAGTGTTTCCAATCTACAAATGGTGTCCCCACCCACAGCCAGGTTTCCAAATATGTGACACCTGCAGCAAGTACAACACTCACATATGCCACTTGCTCTTCCACTGAGTTACACCTCAAGCCCCCAGTCTATTCTTTACAAAGAGCAAGCTGGTTTTCAAGGAAACACTCTGGAAGGATGAGGTAGAATTTGAACTTGCATCTATCATTCTTATACAAAGAATTATCCCTTAAGATCTATTTTAAAATGTAATTTCCAACAAAATCACATACTTGCACAGAATATTTTCTTCTGAAAAGTTTTGAATCAAATATGGTTTGTATAGGTTTGCTGGATGAAATACAGGGTACCCAGTGAGGTTTGAATTTCAGATAATGAGTAACAATATTACGGACATACTTTTACCACAGAACTATCCATCGTTGCTGGATTTCTAGTTACTAAATCTTCCTATTTAATGTAAAAGCATGTGGTCAGGGCACAAGCAGCACTGAGCATGGAGCTATGTGTGGGATGAATGACTTAAAGAAGATTGATGGCACCTGGATACCACATCACCACTAAATAATGTGCAGGAGATTGCCTGCTTCAAGTTTTGTAAAATGTCCTCTGGATTGTATGGAAGCAACAGAGACGGAATGACAGGTAAGAGGATTAATTACAATTAATCACCGGCCGGGAAGTCTAGAGACCTGGAAATTCATACTTCAAGATCCTAGAGCTATATTTTAAATCACTGAAACACAGTTCTTAAAAGCAGTCAGGGCGATAGAAGAATAGTAAGAAGACGAAGTTAAAGCAGTGCTGAGGTATCACTAAAATTGGAGCTTAAATATTCCCCTTTATAGCTTTTGGATGAATTGGAAGGAACAAAACGCAAGACTTGTTTAACCTTATATAATCAGCAAAGCAAATCTGCTTACATCTTGGTGACTGAAACCCTACAGCTAATTTTGAGTTCTAATGTGACCAGTATGAGGAGACTAAAATTTTCATAAAGAAAGATGTGCTTATTGTGCTCCAAGGTAGAGGTAGAGAGAATGCAATTTCTGAGGGGTTGGTAGTGCACCAAACTGGCCCAATTCCACCAGCCTGCTACATTCCTTTGTGTTTAGACAAGAAAATGGAAGGTGTTATTTTATTCAACAGAACATACTTGGTAATACTGTTGGAATTTAGTAAGGTTGCACTCTCTTTGTGGTATTTTACCTAAAAAAATCAGCATATGAAATCTAGGAAGCTCATTGTTGCCAGTTTTATTCATATTCTACATAAGAGGTGAAACTTCCTTTGGAAAGCAATTCTCATTCTTCAGAACATATTGTTCATTTTACTTACTTTTGTGATTCCAGGATGGAACTCAGGATATGCTAGGCAAATGCTCTACCACTGAGAACACCATGGCTCTTAGACACATGGGCACATTATTTATTTAGTGTCAGTAGTGGGGCTTGAATTCAGGGCCTGGGCATTGTCCCTGAGCTTTTGTGCTCAAGGCTAATGATCTACCACTTGAATCATAGTTCCATTTGCAGCTTTTTGGTAGTTTAGCCCAGGCTGACTTTGAACAGCAATCTGCAGATCTCAGCCTCCTGAGTAGCTAGGATTACAGGCGTGAGCCACTGGTGCCTGCATTCTTTCTGGTCTTATAAGGTTGCTAATCCCATTATAGAGGATTCTGGGATCAGAATCTTCCCAAAGGCCTCAGCTCCTACTACTAATGACATTGTGAATCAAGGACTAAATGTAAGAATTTTAGGACCGTGTGTGTGGAGGGCACACATATATTCAGTCCATATCAGATAGGGGGACGTCTGACAGTCTACCAAGTTTGTCGCCCTTTTGGACACTACTCATAGTGGTAACTGGCTCAACATCTCAGATCTATGACCATTATAGAGGGGAAAAGCTCATGAAGATTCCCATTTCCTCTTCTTTGCTTATATCAGAGTTTTAGCACTGACTTCCAACAGATATTTTCTTGGTTAGCATGCTCATGGCCAGAGGTAAAGAAAGCATCCCAAGTATGACAGGACTTAGTACATGAAACATGGGATTTCAGTAGGCATAATGGAGCGGAGATGAAGGAGGACATTTCAGAAGGTTAAACATCATTCCTAATATGAAAATCTCAAATTGGAGCTGTTTCAGAATTCAATCTTTTGAGTAGCTCACATGATGCCATAAGTGGAAATTCTGTACCATGAAACTTTGCTTTATGCTCAGAATTGTCACATTAAATCACCGTCAAGCTATATGTATGAGGTGCCTATGATATATAGAGAATCTTTTAGATTTAGACTGAGATCCCATCACTGAGACATTTTGTTATGTTTAATTCCAAAATGCAAACAAAACCAATTGCAATTCAAAACATTTCTGATCCCAAGCATGTTGAATATGGAATAGTCAACATGTCATCATTGTGTCTTGAAGACAAAGGAAATGCTCAGACTGCCTGGAGAAAACTGGCTAAGCAGGACCAGGGAGAGGACTCAGTGCACTGTACTGGCTCAGCAAGGGACCCAGTCTGTTTGAGGACAGGGCATGAGATTCTCTCCCTCACCTGCAAAGCCTAGTGCCTGAGTTTGGAACTTGAATGTCCTCCAAAAGGCATGAAAGCTGTGTCCTGAGCTCATGGCATTATTGCGAGGTAGTGTAATCTTGGGTGTGCAGGACCTAGAGAAGGAAGGCCATTGGAGGCATGACCTTGAATGGGAATGTTGAGACTCTAGCCTTTTCTTTTCACTTCTTGGTTTCTATGAGGTAGGTAGTTTTGCTCTAATACATACTCTTCATCATGATCTGTTGCTTCATCAAGGGCCAAAGCAATGATGCCAAACATCCATGGACCAAAAGCATGAGTCACAATAAACCTTTCCTTCTTATAAGTTGATTCTCTCAGGTATTTTGTCACAACGAGACAAAGTTAACGAATACACCTGGGACTAGCACTCCAGGAAGTATAACCTTTCTTTTCCACAGAACTCTGGTCCACATCAGCAAAAGGATTAAGTTGGATTTCTTTTCTTTGGTGGCCAATTCTTGTATGAGTGTCTACCTATCATGGCATCCAATCCAAGCAATGTCCTTTAAAAGTGTACTCATCTGCCAAGACATAGGTTGTGGTAAAATGTACACAACATAAACTTTACCATCTTAATAATTTGTAAGTGTATATAGTTTAGTGGGTTTAGGTATGTTCACACTGTTGTATTGCCAATGTCAAGAACACTACATATTCCTGAACTGGAATTCCATACCCATTAAACAGCAACTTCCATTACTTCAGGTCTGATTATCACTATTCTACTTCCCATCTTTATTGGAGACTAATTAAACCTACTCTAACACCTCATATAAGTGGAATTATATAGTGTTTGTACTTTACTTTTTTCATTCAGGATAATGTCTTCAGGGTCATAGATATTGCAGTATGTAGCAAAATTGCCTTCATTGAGGCGGAATAATCCTCTATCCTATGTATATACATACTTGATTTTTATTCATTCACGTGTTGATGGACACTTGTGTTGCTTCTGTTTTGTTGGCTATGGTGAATAATGCTTCTATGAACATGATGTTCTAGAAATGGGATTGTTGGAGCCAATAGTGATTTTGCTTTTATTTCTTTTTGAGACTCCACATATTGTTTTCTTCAAACCTGTACATTACCATTAACGAACACAAGGGCTGTAGTTCCTCCATATTCTTATCAGTGCTTTTCATTTATTTATTAAAAGTGACTATCCTCTCAGGTGAGAAAATACTGCCCACAGTAATGCTGGTTGTGTAGGCATAATTTTGGGGTGCATGGTATGTCCAGTTATAATCAGTCTGGGGAATCCCATGAGTAACACTGCTTCTGTGAGCTGTGATATAGAAGCTCAGTGTGAAGGCACATCATAGCATTTCAAGGAGCCCAGATCCTGTTTATAAGCTATCCAGCTACCTGTCTGTTTAAATTCCCACAGTGGCTCAGGAATGCAAAGGTAGAAAAAGAATTTCCTCAACCACCTCCAGATTCTTCCTTAAGATTGCTCTCTGCAGAAAAACTTTTAAATAAGTTTGAGTCCCACATAATTACAGTAATTTTGAATGAAAGTTGTTACTTCAGTAATTATTTTAGCATTATATAATGAATTGTTTTTGAAATTCAATATTTTATTAGACTCAATGAACACTATACCATATATATCCCTTAAAAATTAAGATGCATGATATTCTTATTACAGATATTGTGTAATTTTGTATATTATCCTGCATTACATTTTTGCACTTCTTTGATAGGTATGCTTTTTCCACTACAGCATACCTCCATTTGTTCTATTAATATTATTTCTTTTTCTTCCAATCTGTCAGGCTTAAGTATCTTCTTTTTCAGTTTGTACTGAAAATAGTATATTAAAATACAAACAAGAAAATACAAACAAGAAAATTCAGTGTTGCTGGTAAACAGTATGATTTTTTAAAAAATGCATGGATGATAAATAATGAGTACAATGATAAATAATAATTCACTTGAGGAAATAGAAACTTTTCCTTAAAAATCTAAAGACTAACCCAACATGAATATATATCAGAAAATAATGTTATGAGTATGCTAATATGGAGGTAATGTATAAAATAAATAATACAACATGCTAATAAGAATTCTGCCATTGCTTCTCATCTTCCTTTGTAAAGAATTTACTCTTTGTAATAACCATCATGCGGGCCCACTTCCTTGCAACCAATGGTCTATTAGATGTCCCTAGAGTTGGGTCACCTCCCAGCATCCTCTGCTCTGTCTGGCCTACAGCTACTCCTTGCTGTCACCCATTAAAACAAGCCCCAAGAGAATGCCACCCAGCTTCCATGTCCCCAAAGTACATGGAAAAGGTTAGGAGCTCGCTTCTCTAGATGATGGCTGCCAGGAGTTTAGAAAGTAATGATCTCAAACTCTTCACCTGCATCAGTCTGGAGAAGAAAGAGAAGCATGGCACAGCGTTCAAGCCTGCAAGCTCTTGATGGTGCTGGATTATTGGCTGTAGCAGCACAATCTGCTCTGTGGTGTTCTCTAGGGGGCAAGGCACCCCGGCTACCCCTTGGACAGGCTTCAAGTTGTTTTTAAGTTGTACCTCCTTCAAAACCTTGCTGCTCCTCCTTAATTTCCATCTTTGTGGGGTGAGAAAGGCCTGAGGTGGCCTCAGCAACAAGGGGTCTGGGTGGCTGCCAGCATCTTGTCCTGGCACTCTGTGCCTTCACCGGCAAGGTTGTGATAGCAGCTCTTAAAGGTCCTCCTTCTTATCCTTTTTCTGAGACAGCTGGTCAACATACTCATCTTTCTCCTGATACAGCTCATCCAGGACCTCCATCTGTTCTTTATAGAAAACTATAGACCCTTCAATAGCCATGATGTGTTTTGACAGCTGGCTGCATCAGTGTTGGAGTTCATACACTCTTTGTTGGACAGGTCATAGATTTTCAGTTTCTTGGGCACCTGTGTGTCCTACTTCCTGTCCCTGGGTCATGGCACGGTTCTAGTTTTGAAGAAGTGGGCCTGGCACTTCAGCTTTATCTGGCACTGGGCTGCCAGGTTGGCAATGGGCCTGTTGCTCCTGCAGCTGAGTTTTGCCTTCCTTGATTCAGCAACTGATAGCATTTCAAGGTAAAAATCCCACATGGTTTGTGGGTTTTCTACTTCCTCTGGGACAGTCACACCATTTTCTTCCTTTCTGCTTACTTCTTTACCTTCCCCCGGGAAAGCCAGGAAAGTCAGCTGGGGCCACAGCTACACATTCTCTTGTCTTGTTGCTTCCAGACACTTCATTGTGTCTTGTAACTTTTGAAGTACCATTTGGTCCTCCAACTTGCCTAAACCTGCATTAGCTGGTCAGTAACTGAGTGTGCCTCAGAAAGTGCTGTTCAGACCTCCTTCTCTGCTGATTGGGGTGGGGGGAGGTGCAGTTCCCAGGTGTTTCTGAGCTCCTGCAGTGGAGCCAGGTACTGGTCATGCAGCTCCTGCAGTTTCTGAGCCACTTGGCTCAGCCATCTCTTTCCATTCCTCTAATTTCTCTAGCTGCCCAGCTTCTCCTGCAGATGTTTCTTCACCTGCTTCTCTGAGTGCAGGATGAGGGTGAGCTCCTCCTTTTCATGGCTTAGCCTGTGGAAGGCATCCTGCTGCTGGGTCGGCTGATCTTTCAGCTCTCAGTTGTGCACGAGTGTGCATTTAATAGTCTCTCATGTTCCTTCCCCATTGTCTCAAGCATCTTCTGTTGCTCTGCATAGTGATCCCATTCCTTGGCCTTCTTCTCCAGGATTCACAGCCACTCCTGTTGCTCCAGGTTTTGGAGACTGAGGCTCTGGTTTCCTGTATCTGGATGTGAAGTTATTCTTCCAGGTTCTTTAGCAACTTCTGTATCTGGAAGGCGTGGTCCTGTAGCTGCTGCACAGCCTGAGATGGCCCTGCAGGGAGCTGTGGGGGAGGCAGCTCTGACAGCTGCTTTCTCAGTTCCACTAGGTTGGTGTCTAAGTCCAACACCTGCCTCATCCCTTGATCTTACTTCTGTCATAGTTGGTTCATCTGCCCTAAGAGCTGCTAGACTTTCTCCTTCCACATGGAACTCTCCACCCCCAAGTCCTCCGCAAAGCTGTCTCCTTCCAACTCCAGTGTTGTCACCAACTCTTTCATGTTGTCTAGTTGTCTTTCCAACTCTGCCCACTCCTCTAGTGCTTGTTGTAGCTCATGAATTTTGATCTTCCTATCAGCCTTCTGTGTCAGAAGCATTTCCAGCCTCTCCTGCAGCTCGGTGTTCTCTTCCTCTTGTCATAGCGTCTGGTCTTTTCCTGGAGCTGCAGTTTCACATTGTCCAGGGTTTAATGAGCTCTAGATTGTTCTTGTTGGTCTCATTCTGCATGGTGGAGACTGCAGACAATATCATCTCTAGTTCTGTAACCCACTGCCATAAAGCCCCTCGGTGGCTGGCAAGACCTTCACGCTCCAGTTCTCTTTCATTGGCTACCTGTTGCATGTGGGCCAGGGCAGACTATAAATTGAGTTTTTCTGAAACCAACATCTGTATTGATAGCTCCTATCAACAGAGCTCCAACTCTATCTTCAGTGCTTTCTGCACACAGGCCATCTTCTCATTCTCTTTCTCCTGTTGATCCTGAATGTCTTTCTTTCCTGTTGCAACCTCAGAGCTGCTGTTTTGGTATTCTGCTGATGTCCAGGGCAAACAGTAAGTATTGGCAGCACCTTGCTAGGTCCTTGGTGTTACAGGGACATGCAACACTCTTGACCCTGGCAGCTCTGACTGTGCCTGAAGACAGGGGAGGCTCAGGATCAGCATAATCTTTGGCTGTCCCTTCAGCAGAATTACAGTCTCTAGTGGTATTTGTCTTGGGGTTACCTCCTTTTAAAAGTTCTTCTTTTTTTGGATTCTGTGGGTCCATCAGGACAATTTCTCTGCTGCATTCTTGCAGTAGTTTCTTTCCTGCGACTATTTTTTAAAAATCTTGTTTGCTCAGACATCCCAGCACTGGAGCAGGAAAAATGGGGGGGAACCCCATTTCCAGACTCTCTGAAATCACCTCTATTCTTGCAATCACCACCGACTTCGTCTGCTTCCTACTGCATCTCCAAAATCACCATGATTCACTCCACATTCACTACATTTACCTCTCTCAAGTACTGATAGTGGTTTAAGCCAACAGAATGACTACCAGTGCTACTGGGCAGCATGACACGTGGGAGTAGCCCTAATCATTGTATCCCATTGGTCAGAGAAACAAGGAAAAACAGGGGATGTGGCCAGAATTTTGTGTTGCAGGAGCATCTCTCAATGTGACTCCACTCAAAACCCTACACCCATACAACTCTATCTGGTTTAATTGGGGGAAGGGTATGATCTGCTCTTGCTGGATAGGTGCAGTTTTACAAGTCACCTTTCCTGGCTCCCATCATACAACTGTGGTTACCAGAATTTCCACTATGCTTCCTACCGCCCTTCAGGAAGTGGCACCAATAAACATAGCTATCGGCCCATGTCCAATGTCTTTGGGTATTCTCTCCATGCAGATTTAGCTGTATTGTTCTGACCATATTTGCTGACACTTGTATTCTGATCAGGAAGACACCGAGGTTCATAATGGCTTTGATATAACCTGCACTTCCAATTGTTCTTGGACTGAAAGGCTGAGGGACATCAAAGGTCAAGGGGTCTTCTCTATGAGTGCAGCACATGTTCCATACATTTGCACTGGTGACCTCAGAGAATTCAGAAACACAATCATGGGAGCAATGCAAATGTCTAAGAATTCCATGCTGCTGCTGTCCAGGAGTTAGTGAATTCCCCACCAGCACAGAAAAAAAGAATGATAACTGGCAGATGGCTGAAAACAAATCTGTTAGCGGAGAAGTCAATTAACCAGCTATATCCAAATGATGTCTAGTGTGTCCAGAATCCGTGTTCTGGGGCAACCCTCTACCACTCCACAGTAACTGATTTTGAAGTAGAGTATTTTCTACCATTGCTGGTGTGAACCTCATTCATTGGTTATTTTGGAGAAAAATGACTAGGGGTTCCTAGGTAAAGAATTAAGGGAACCAGGTGCCAGTGGCTCTCACACCTGTAATCCTAGCTACTCAGGAGGCTGAGATCTGAGGAGTACAGTTTGAAGCCAGCCTGGGCAGGAAAGTCTGCGAGACTCTGATCTCCAATTAACCACCCTGTGGCTCAAAGTGGTACATTATTACCCTTGAGTGAAGAAACTCAGAGATACCTCCCAGGCCCTAAGTTCAAGTACCAGGACCAAAAAAAAAATTAAGGGTAAAAAGGGTAAAAAAGGGTAACTGCTGTTCCCATACCTTTCCTTAGTAATAACATTATTGCTAAGAAACAGTTATTGTTTGTAATCAGGTTTTTGTTTTACATAGTTTCTCCCTTAAATAATCTCCCAAGGCCTCACCACATTGCTGCACTGTAGACAGAAGTGGGTATTACTTTGTCCTCTTGAAATGATAAAAAGGAGAATCAAGTCAGGTCACTAGGATTCAGGCCATACATCAGGCTCTGCCTGAGATGTAAAGATTGCGACAGGCACAAGATGGAGTCTGTCATCCATGAAAGTCAAGAGAGAAAGTAGCTTGATATATCAGCCACCAAGAGGTGAGCGGAGGGTGCTATGTGAAAAGAAAATGTAAAGAAAGAGGGCCTCCTTCAGATGGGGTAGAAAAGCATGTCCGTGTGCAGGTGCAGTAGATTGAATGAAAATGTCTGTGGATGAAGTCATGGAATAGACCTATGAAAGAAGTGAGGGTTTGAGCCAAGTTTGTTGAGTCCCTACTATTACATTACTTCACTCCCCACAACCAGAAGCGTGTGTGGTCTCCAATGACATTCAGTAAATAAAGTGCTATTTCACTTCACTGAGGCAAGGAAGCTGGCAAAACTGGTAACTGGTACTGAGAGCAACAATCTATATGGATGAGATTCCCATTCTGTAGGTCCATAGGGCACAGACTGCTGTAGAGACAGGAGCAAAATCTGTGCTTCATTTTTAAATGCTAGTGTCGAGGTAATGGTTTTCCAGCCAGCTGGAATGGGAAAAGATCTTCAAGAAATAGAAATTATAGGAAATAATGTTGGCTTAGTTCTTCTCATCATATAAATCTGTCTAAACCCTACCGCTGCACTTTTCAAGGGTTCTGTCATGTTCTATTTTAAATGTAGAGAACAGAAAGATGGCTTAATCCCTAGACCTATTTGTTTGGGAGGAATAGAGCTAGATGAAGCCTGTTCTAGCAAGCAGAATCCATCATGATGGGCAGGAGAAGGGAGCAGCCCTTGGCAATAGGTGCAACCCTCAGGCATGTGCTTTGGAGTGTCACTAAGGGCAGAGCTTATCTGTCCTATTTTCAGGGGTTTCAGTAGAGTGGAGAGGCCTGGTGTGCCAAGGCCTTTCTTCCCAAGGCTTGGGCCTGGGCTCTAGCTGGTTCTACCCCTTACTGTGAATATTAGCCTTGGGCAAAGACTTCATCTCTCCACTTCAGTTCCCATTTCAATAAATAAATAGTAAAATAAGTTATAAGGACCCCTGCCCCAGCAACTTTCTGGGAACAAAATGGGGGTAGTGACAGTAAGCCCCCAGAAAGAAGCCTGGAGCAGTAGGCATGCTACAGCAAGAGGCCTGGGAAGTAACATCCCAAAGATCACATGCTATTTGTCCAAAGGTGTGTGAGTGGGAGTCATCTGGCTTTGTGGTCATCTTTCAACATTATCAAAGGCACCTGGTCCCTTTTAAATTCTACTTCAGTAACTGGGGTAATGACTCACAGAGAATCTGGATCTCCTTTGCATATTCCTACAGACAACCAACTCCTCAATTTGCTATGCTTACCAAGTGCCCCTTATTATTTTCTTTGGCTCCTCCCAGCTCTGGGATTAGAGGAGCTGAATAGAGGTTACTGTCTTCATTTTAAGATGAAGAATGTGACCTAAAGTGGCTCTCTGACTCACTGGCTGTGAACTAGAGCAAACACAGCCACAGAGAAGCCGAATGGGGAGCTGCCAGGGCTTCAGATTCCTAGCTAGGGCTGGGCTAAATGCAGCCCAGTTCAATTTACCAGATCAGAGCCAGTGAGCAAGCCAACCTAGTCTGTAATGTACAAAGAGGGGCCATGTTTTGTCCTTCACAGGCAATTGTTCTGCCTTAACATTTTAACTGATCTGATTAGTGAGTAGTGCCATGAGGCATTTTGCCTCTCAGGATGAGAGCATCAATGGGCAGAAGGCCTTATAAAAACACAGAGCCAAGGTCACAAAGAATTACACAGAAGAGGAAAGACTGAGAAACCCGCTAGGAATTAAGTAGATCAAATGGCTGTCCCTAAATACCTGGATCCACATGGCAGGGCGTTAATGCTGCCCAGTGAGAACAGAGGCAGGTGCTGTATTCTGCTGGCCAGCAGAAGGGCATGGCATGCCTGGCAACCACTAGCTTGGGTGCCAGCATGGGACTGGAAGAGTCAGAAAGGTCAGACTGCTCCAGCGAGCAGAGGTCACATTAACCTTCCTTTCCTCTGTTGGGCTACAATTTGCAGTCAGCAAAGGTCAGCCAGCCTAGCAAGGCTAACACTGACCCGAGGCTGTCTCTGTGAAGGCTTTGAGGGAGCAGGTCACCAGAAGAGGAGGCTGCCTAGGGAGTGGAGGTGAGAAGAGGCAGGCCCTGAGTCCAGAGTTAGCAGCTGGCTGGGTAGTCAAGTCCAGCTGGTTCTATTAAGTCCAAGCCCAGAAAGCCAAATGGCTGGGTGGTACTGTCCCAAGGGACAGAGGGGTAGGGCAAGAGAAAGGATGGGAGAAGAGGGGAGGTAGCATTCAGGAAGACTTCATGGACTTTGGCTAGTTTTCTCCAACATAGTGAGATTTAAAGTAAAACAAACTGGAATAATAATCTAAATAAACTCTCATGAAAGACAGCCAAGGTAGAAAATTCAGAGATAGAAAAAGTGTTATTGATACTCCTAATATTATAAGTGAGATACCAATAATAGTAAAAAAAAAGTCTGAGAGACTCGGTCTTAAATGAATCAGCAAACTGCTGGATTGGAGGTATGGCTCAAGTGGTAGAATGCCAGCTATAAATAAGAGAGCTGAGCAAGAGCACAAGGCTCTGAGTTTAAGTCCCGGCATAGGCCAGAAAAAAAAAAGGAGGTTGTAAGGTGAAGTAAAATTTAAATGAATCACAAATATTATTCTAAACCTAGAAGGGACAACTTTCAAAAGTGAATGATATACTGAGACAAGACAAAGACTTTTGACAAAGATAATTCATATTTAAATCACAGGTTTTAAATATTTACCTCTGGTAATTTTATCAACTCAGTCTAAGAAGATGAGCTCAGAAGAGAGTGGAATTGTAACGATCAATGTTAGAAGTGCCATGAAGTATTACTAAGTGTTCTGCCACTGGTCCTTGGAGAGTCTAGCTCTTTCTGGTCCCTTCTGAGTTTACGGACTGCTATGAGGCCCATGAAACGAGAAGGTAACAATTAGCTTGACTAGTTTGCTAGTCACAGACACGTGGCTTCAGGAGCAAGGACGGGCTCTAAGCCTGGCTCTGCCACCCTTACCACAGAAGACCAGGGTGGCATCCTCCAATTAAGTGAAGAAAAGAATGTCCAGGCTAGTACCTAGACCTGTTTAGAACAATGCTTCCCAATCGGGCCCTCTAGAGATAGAACATTTGGAAGACTAGAGCAGCATGAGGATCCTTTATCTAAAATGTTTGGGATCAGGAATGTTCCAGATTCCCCCACCCCTCAGATTCTGCAACATTTATGAATTTTATTTTATTTTATTTTTTAATTTTTTTTTGGGTCCGGTCGTGGGGCCTGAAATCTGGGCCTGGGCGCTGTCCCTCAGCTCCTCAGCTCAAGGCTAGCACTCTACCATTTGAGCCATACTGCCACTTCCGACTTTTTTCTTTTTAGCTTATGTGGTGCTGAGGAATCGAACCCAGGGCCTCAGGCATGCAAGGCAAACGCTCTACCACTGAGCCACCTTCCCAGCCCCTGATTCTGCAACATTTGTGTGTATATACATGCACACATATACACACACTTATATAATTAGGCATATATATATGTATACACACATGAAATCTCTTGGAGCTGGAATCCAAGTCTAAACATGAAATTCACTTATGTTTCATGCATACTTCATACATATAAGCTGCCAATAATTTTATTCAAATTTTAGATGTTATGCATGAAAAAAAGTTTCAAGGTGTGACATTTTCCACATGTTGTGTTATATTGGTGTTCAAAGATTTTAGAGATTGGAGTATTTCAGATTTTGGGTTTTCAGATTAAGGATGCTTAATTTGTATCTATATAGGTATCCATTCACCCCACTCCCGTTTTTATACTTAAAAAATGGTAGTAAAATACACAGGATGTATTTTAACCATTTTCAAATGTACACTCACTTCAATGGCATTGTATGTTCACATCATTGTGCAGCCATCAGCACTATCAATTCTTTTTTAAAGAGGTCAGAGCTCTTCTAAGTGGGTCCCCGCTCACTTCACCCTTCTGTCTCTTCAGGCACAGGCAATTCTGGGCTTTAACAAGGAGGTTAAAACACTATGATCCAGCAGTCCCTCCGGCTACCTTCTCCTTGGCAGGATATCAGGCAAGTCCATATTAATCCTGAGTCATTCCCAGACGCACTAAACCATTTTAAAGGGCAATTAGTGGCTTTATACAACTTTATTTATTTACTCAAAAGACTGTAACTTCTTCCAAGGCTCTTTTCTATTGTGTAAAATACATGTTTGGGACCTTTTAAACTGTGTATTATTTACCTGATAGGCCTCAATGGCTTCTCTGGAGCCATTCAGTTTTATTGTAGAAATTAGTACTAGGGGGGCTTTTAAAAAGCTGAGTTTTAGACCCTACAGTCTATGTTTGCTCTTGTTGTTAATGCAGTGTTAATGCAGCTGACTGAGCTAATGGCCACCAAAGGGCTGAGAGGGACACTTATGCGGCTTCCCATAGGAGCAGTAGGGCCGAGGCACTCTGCTGTCACAGTGCCTGGTTAGAGAGGAGAGCACTGCAGAGGGGGCTCCGGTATCACTTATCACTCTTCACACAGGGCTCCCCCCATGTTATCTGAGAATGACTGTTTCTGAAATAAGTATTATTTGCTTTGAGATGATAAAATGACACCAATTCTTTGGAGATCTGCTGGGAAAGTGTCAGGAAATGGCCTGGGATGGCTTTTAAGTGAGTGAAATGGGAAGGTGAAGCCAGAGGGATGGGTTGTGATGACTTGGAGGTGTGCCTGGACCTTGCCTGGGTTTCACTTTCAGGAGCCAATAGGCTAGATTAGAACATATTACAAAAGATGGATTAGTTGGAAAAGGCAAAGGACATTTCTTGGGACTTATTGGCATTTGTTTTCCTAGAGTGTCAGTGTACAAAGAAGCCCACACTATTAGTCCTTAGTTGCTTCATAATTAAACCTATGATTTACTATTTTTCTCTGCTGGGTTTTAAGCCTCTGGGAAGACTTAAATCAAAGAGAATCTCCTGGTCCCTGGATGAGAGTTTATGTTGCACAGCATAATTACCATCCTTGATGGTAATTGATCTTATCTGTCCCTAAACCTAGCTGGGAGGTACTATCCTCACACTGTCTGTGCAACTGGGATACTTCAGATTAAGATGGGTAAATACATTGCCCCAAATCAGTTCGTCAGCATTCCATGCTTGCTAATATCACATGCAACATCCTGGCATGTCTAACAAAAAGCAAAGGAATAAGGGACAGCTGTGGTAGAGGGTTTTTATTTTCCTGATCAGGAGGGCAGAGTGGAGTAGCAAGGTTCACTTTCTTAGCATGTCTTGTTTGAAAAGGGATAAAGCAACCTTCACCTGATCTTTCCATGAACTAGATGCTTTCAACTAACTTTCTTCACTTGCAGAAAAAATCCTATACAAAGGACTTTTTTTCCCCTCCTGTGGAAGGAGTTTAAACTTGGCATTCTGTCTATAAGAAAACAGTGGTCAAATAGTATTAGATGTTTTGTATGAGTGTTGCTTAGGGGAAAGACAAATGACTTATTTTTTTTCCCTCATTTAAAATGAAACAATTAGGACTGAGGGTATAGCTCAAGCGGTAGAGCACCTGCCAAGAAAACATTAGACCCAGAGTTCAAATCCCAGTACTGCAAAACAAACACACAAAATAAAACTTTAAAAGGCATACTATAAGTCATGATTATGTAGTGGTTTTGTATAAAGTATGCCCCATTCTTCAAGATGTGGTTTCCACTCTCTAGTAGTTTCTGAGGAGGAGTATAAATCTATTAAGTTCTCAGAGTACAAAAGCAACAATTGTACGAGGGGCTGGTAAACTAGAAGCTGGGTCAGGGGGTTGTTTGAGATAAGATTTCTTCCATTTTTGAAGGAAGCTCTGCATAGTGAAGGCACAACCTGCTCTTGTCCCCTTGCCCTATTTGGTGGCTACCTCCAGCCACTCTCCTTCTAATATCCTGCCCCCAGAGAAGGCTGGGTTTATATTCCCTGTATGCCCTGTAGCCCGATTCTACTCCTGCCATTCCTCCTTTATCTTCTGCCCCTTTATTCCTCGGTCACCAATACAACCACCTTCCATTTGGTGCTTCAATTTTCCTTTTGAATCCTTTCCTCTGTGTTCTTCTACTTAGCTAACTGTCTGTCAACCTTATTTCCCTATAACTTAATGAATTCAGAAGAGTGCATCTCACTGAAGCTGGGATGGGCATCAGCTCTAAAGTCTGATTCATTCTGGGAATTTAAGGCTGTGAGATGAGGGGCAAATTACTTGAGTTTAGAAAAAAAGGACTCACTAGGATTTGGGGGAAACAGTTTAGAATATGGAAATAAATGGAAGTAAAAGTTCTAATACTGGATCCTTTCTTCCTTGCTAAGACGGTTGTTATGAGGATAGAAGTATCACACAGGAAACAGTGTACTGTGTGACATACAACTGTTCTAATAGAAACTCCATCAATTTGTATAATATAGCAATATCCTAATATAGACTTAATTTATCCCCATGTGTACATTTTCTCTACCACATATAAACTGCTTGGGGGTAGAATCCATGGGTTATGAGACCAGCACAATGCTTTACCTGTGTATGGGCTCAGTTCTACAAATATTTATTGAATAAATTATGGAGGGGAAAAAAGAAGCAGTAATACCTGATAGAGACTATATAGAAGGGCAGAGATGAAGAGGGGCTGTGAGAGGAAGGATTCTGAAGTCATCTGGTATAGTCCTCTTTTTGTTACTAATTTCTAACTTATTATATTCTATGTACTGGTTGGTTTTGATCTTCCGAAATTTCTGAGACTTCCCTGTTTACTCTTGGATTGATATATTTTTAACTGTTCAGCTGTTTCTAATCTTTCTAAATTTTATCTTTGTAAACTTCTAAATTTCCATATGACCTCTATGACAGCTGGTAGTGTTCCCCATTCTAAAACATCTTTATAAGCAGGCATGGAATCTGCCTGCATCCCTTTGTGATGAGCCTTTGTTCATTAACCTCTCTCCCCTGAAGCAACTTGTTGTAATGCTGATGACCAGTTCCAGAAATTTATTTTTTGTACAATTTTTGTTGTAAAAATACTGTACAGAGGTACAGAGGGGTTTCAGTTATGTCAGCAAGGTAATGAGCACATTTCCTATTGAGCATTGTTGCCTCCTCCTTTGTTTTTCCCCTACCATCCCTTCCCTCCCACATCCATAACTACCCCCTCAAGCTGTAAAGTAACCTTAAGTCCAAAGTTGTCTTTTTGTAACCACAAAGCAATGACTCAGATCTTTCATTTGTTCCTTGCTTTCATTCATTTACAAAATGACTTATTTTAGTTCCTTTACTGCTAGACCCTGTACAAAGTGCTTAGGGAGAGAATAACTGAGACAGAACAATGTATGGAAACAATGTAGCAAAAGGAGTCCAAACACCTGTCTGTGACTGCATTCAGATCTGCTTTGTTACTGCATGGAGGAGGGTAAGAGAATTGTATTGACTGAAGACCTGGGGTATAGTCACAGCCTGGCCAACACATGTGAGTCACATCACCTGTGTGGAGGGGTGCAGTATTTTTAAATATTTTATTGTTATTATAAAGGTAATGTGTGGAGGAATTACAGTTACATAAGTCAGGTGAAGAGTACCTTTCTTTTCGACAATGTCATTCCTTCCCTTACTCTCCCCAGGTTTTTATTTCCTCCTGTACCCACCCACAAATTGTATAATTCATCTTCAACATAAAATCTAGTGAGTACCACTGATGCATTTGTTGACCCTTTGTCTCACGTTCAGATTTTTGTTTTAGCTGTAAAAAGGGTCACATCTTTCTCTCGGTGAGGATCATAAAATGAGATGGCATAAATGGGACAGTGCTTCTAACCTCTAAAGCCCTTTAAAAACATTATCCACATGGTATACCAGAAAGACTTTGCTATGAGGAGCTACTTGCTTAGGAGAGTCTAGAAAATGTGGGCTTCAAGGGCAGGGTTGATATGGAACTGTCAAACTAGGGAACTTAAGACGATTTTTGAAGTGCTCCTACCCCTTTTCCTGACGTCTGAAGAAGAGATCAACTGCTAGCAGTACGGGGCAACTGTGGCTTTCCTTTTTGCCAAGGACTGAGTAAAATGGTACCCAGGGCACCTGAGCTGGTGCCCTCCCCTCCCAAACACACCCCTGTTTAACTGTTGAAATTGATCCACTTTACTAGGGATTAGGAAGGTAAGAGCTAAATACAAAGCCATCATCCTGCCAGTCAGGTGCCCACCTTGCCTTGCTCTTTTACAGTGGGCCAATTAGGTTCTGTTTTGGGACACAGATAATTTCACATTCTTCTACCTAGGTGGAGGAGAAACTCCTTTCATTTTAGGTTATTTCTCATTTACCTAATTTCATCCGATTCTCCCTAGTAGAAAAGTATATTGCACTTGTAAGATTTGTTTGAGAGAAGGAAAAAAGAAAAGCAGCAGATACACAGACCTCTCTCCTTACAAAGGTAATCTCCGTCTGGTCAGCGAAGCTGTGAGCACAATCACTTCTCCCTCATTGTGCCCGCAGCACCCAACAGAGAATACCTGGTGCTCAATAAATATTTGTGGAATAAATGAATAAATCAATGTCAGTTGTCTGGATCTAAATATAAATGGGTCTTGGACCTCAGCTACTGCCAGATGGGCAGACAGGTTACAGTCTGGTGATGCATCTCCAGGGCTACAAAAATGTCGCCATGGCTGGAGCTGCAAGCTGACATTTCAGAAGATGATTACATGCACAATTTAACTACATGGCTATTTGTGCTCTCCAAGTGCCATCGCTTCAACAACTGCCTTCATGTTGGTTTTCTTGCTTGTTGCTTTTTTTTTTTAAAGTCGAGTGCAGTTTTTTTTCCTTGCCTCTCATATTTCTAGCTGAATGTGATTTATTCATATGAAATTACGCTCCATTTTTATAAAACCCAAGTTACTGCAAATGATGCTTGAGGTTTTGCAGAAAATATTAATTCCTGATCTGCTGCTATAAACCATGCCTGCTCCTGTGCAGCAGCTCTGTCGCCCTGAGACAGATGGAAGTAGTCCCACGGTATGATTAACTTCTTAGTTCTGGCAATTTCCTTGTGCTCCTCTGGCCCTAGATTTCTAGATTGACCTCCAGCTTCTCTGCAAATTCACAATCGCTCAGCTTGATAAATCATGCGAATCCCCTTTCTGATCAGAGTTATCTACTATTTACTACTTATGAAGGGAAGTTAATCGTATTCAAGGTACTTCATATGCTGCACACATAGCCTTACTTCTTCTCAACAGCACATTGCATATTTTCCACATTACTGGCTTTTGCAGTGCAGAGTCCATACCAAAGACTCACCTTTATAAGGGAGCCTTGTGCTCAAATAGCCCTCTTCCCCTCCCCCCCCCACTCCCTACCTGCATTGAATACAATGCCCAGAAGAGAAGGCATTTGTGAGGCACATTGTAAGGAATAAAAATGTAAGAAGGATAAGGTCCTTTGCAAACACATGTTCTTGACACTGGTTTAGCTCATAAAGAATTTTGCTACCCTCTCCCTGACCTGGTTGTTTGCAGTTTTTGTCATATGGGGGGGGGGCATCAATGAACCTCTCCTAGGCCAGCTGACTCCCAAAGGTATAAAACTACATGGGGAAAAATCCTATGGTTTTATAGAAATATATATATATATATTCTATGTTAGTGAACACAGAACATAGAAAAGAACAAAAATCACACCATCCCACCCTCAATACTCTGGGTAGAGGTGCCCAGGTTAAGTCAGGCTGAAGTCTAAATTTCCTTTCCATTTTCCAGTTATGACCTGAAGAGTACTATGGCAAAGTGGGATATGAATTATCATTTGGTTTTTGATTAGGTTTACATATATCATTTGATAACACCAACGGAACAAACTAAACCAGGGAAGAAGAAGTCAGGTGTATTGGACTATGAGTTAGTGGGTTACATTGCATATAGTCCTGCATGAGAGAATCCCATCAACAGATGGATCACTCTTGGTGAAAGGCTATGGAAAGATTGAAGAAAACATCTTAAAATACATGGAGTATTTACTGCTGAAAATGAGCTTGGGTCTCTACCAATTCCAAAGTTCAGAATTTACTGGGGCATTCAAACCTTTTCCCTTAAGTTTCTTGTCTCTTGTTTCATTGCACAATGAGGGATTCTTCATAGTTTATGTGAAATACAACAAGGCAATTTTTGCAGTAATAAACTCCACACATGCATGACAAATCCAAGCATGCAAAATGTTTAACATCCCGGTTCACAGATTCTTTAGGGACAAAATCTGATTATGAATTATATACCACAATAAATAGGGCTCAATGTTTCATAAAGCAATTTATAGTTCATAAAAATGACAAAATGTACCTGTCAGATAGAGCGTGGAGAGCTGTTCTCTGGGCTGCCTGCTGGAAGAAAGGGCAGAGATGTTTATTTAATATTCTGACTTTTAAATTATGTGCTCAATCAACACTTAAAAACCCCATGTTACACACATTTTTGTCATGTGGCCAAATTTTAAACGACTAACAACACGGTAGAGGGCTCTATCATGCTATGAAAGGAGCATTACAGAAGAGGTAATGAGTGCTATGGCAATGTGCACGTATCACCAGAGGGCGAGGCGAGCATGAGGTACCAAGAAATAGACCCCTGGGGTTGGCCAGGTCTTGATAAAGAGCAAAGACCGGAGCTATTGTGTTTCTATTCTCTGGCATCATTTTCTCATTACTTAATTTTTTTTCCTACCTCCCTGCCACTATTTTAGTTAGGATATAATTTCTTACTTTCTTTTTAGATTGATTGGAAAATATCTCCACAGTTTGAAAATGGAACACTACAATCTCAGGATTATTGATTTTTGTGGAACAGTAATAATATTGTATTTTTTGAAAGAGATTTTTAGAGGTCCGTTCTGGAATATTTATAGATATTGTATGATGCTGGGATTTGCTTTAAAACAACTCAGTGGGAGAAGGGGTGAGGGTGGGCATATTCATGACAGAAACATATTTTAAGCAACATGAAAATGAAGAGATTAAGGTGGGACCAGTCAGGAAGGTACAGATGAATGGTAAGTAGTATATGTATGGACCCTGCAGCTCTTCAAACAGTGTCTGGGACTATTAACAGATGTCTAGGTAAATAGCTGCTGAGTAAACATTAAAGAAGTAAATCCATCAGGGATTCCTTTCTGCTGAAAACTGGGTGGAATTTTAAAGGCAAGGAGGGATATGGTGAGGAAGATGTGCTGCTCAGCTTCCAGCAGTGGTTCTCCAGTGGGTTACTTCTTAGTTCTTGTCCTAGGTATGTCTGAAAGTGAGAAGGGGTATCTCGGAATAGGTTATACTCAAGAAGGGACTCATCTGTGGCATTTAGTGCCTGGGGCCTAACATCTTTTAAGGAGCAGGAAAGACCTGCTTTGTACACTGAGGAATTGTCCTTTTAAAATGACATAGGGGAGCCATAGTGAAATATGCTAACAGAGGGGCAATGAATACAAGGCAGACCTGAGAAAAGGGATACAGAGAAAGTGCGCTTTGGGGCCTGATAAAAAGAACTGAAAAGTCCGAAGAACTTAAGATCATTCCTCCAAGTGGCACAACAACAGTGATTTAGAAAAAAACATCAAATGTAAGAACTGGGAACTGACCGCTTATGCCCTAGGCCCTTCATCCATTCATCCATTCATTACGGACCTTGAGTGTAGCTCTCTATCAACATCTCAGTTTCCAACTGCCCTTCCCTTCTTTGGATAAAATGTGGAAGGAGCCAGTCAACCCATGCCTAGGCCATTGTGGACAATGGAATGGGTTGCTATCCTCTGGATCCCAGAAAATTAAGGCCCAAGTTTTCTAGCATGCCAGGGTTAGAGAAGTACTTCAAGAAAGGAAGGCAAGTGTGAGAAAAATGAGGGAGAGGATAACAAGTTTGTCAAGAAATGTACTCACTATTTTAAGTATGTAGCTAACTGTAACCCCTCTGTATATCATCTTGACCATAATTTTTTTTTAAAAGGAAGCCATCAGCTAGATTTGATAACTCAGGCCTATAATCCCAGACACTTCAAGAGGCTGCAATTTGGAGGTTTGTGGTTTAAAGCTAGCCTGAGCAGAAGTTACTGAGACTCCATCTCAACAAAAAAAGCTGAGTAATGATGGTAAACACCTGTAATCTTAACTATTAGGAAGATATAGGTAGGAGGATCACAATCTAAGGCTGGGAATTCAATCTCGAGAAACAGAGAAGCCATATTTTGAGAGGTCTTTAAAGCCAGTGACTATAGGAGGATAAATGTCCCCAGAAAACCTGCAGCCTCTAATACACTTAACACTGTTAGGAAGCTGAGTCATGAGAGTAGACACGGAAAGAAAGAGCAGAAAAACAATCCCAACAAACCAGATCAACTCCAACGGAGAGCTGAAGTGGGATTCCATGGTGACCTGGGTAGAGTCAGCAGACATGAGGCATGGCACAAAATGGGGCATGAGTTGTTCAGGGCCTAAACAGTGTCCTGGTCAAGGGCAGGATCACAGGGAGCTAGGAGTCTTGCAAGTTCATGGCACAGGATTGGCAGGCCTAGTAACCTATGGTCCAAGTCCCTGCCCCAGCAGGTATTCAGGCATGCCTATCACCTGGGAGTGGGACTTCACCTTCCTTCACCACGAAAACAAAATGGTGCCAGTTAAACCTAATTCCCTATCATCTACCACGTGGCCAAGATGGTGCCAGTTAAACCCAGTATCCTTATTTCAAGCTTTTCTGAAGAATAACCAAAAAGCAGAAAAGAACTGGGTGTACAGATCACTCTGTATAGTGCAAACATGAGGCTCTGAGTTCAAACCCCAATAGAAATAAATAAAAAAAACAAAGAGGATAAAGGAATTGTTCACAGATCTTGAGGAGGTCACTGAGGCAGAAGAGAAGCCAGAGAGGCAGCTCAGGTGTCCCCTTCTCTTACTCTCTGCCTGAGCTCTTTCTCACAGCCAGCCCAGGAGCTGCTCACTGAAAGCATCCAGCAAGTGATGGGTGCACCTATCTTTGTTCTCAGGGTTGTCCTCTAGAGAGTTTGCACTCAGCTTTTACTTTTGGTACAGATATTTGAAAAAGACTCAACTTTCTACTCCTAGCTGTTCAACTGAACACCCTGGAAGTATTTTGAAATCGCTGTAAGAAAGGTGGAATGTATTATTAGTATGGTCTCTTAACATTATCACAGCAGGAGGCATGAGAGGCTGATCCTTCCTAGGATAACAGAAACCATAAGAGATGTGACTAAAAGTTCACTATGAATTTTCTTCTAGCCCTGAAAATAGTTCAGGGCTGGAAAGGCCCTGCTTACAAACACTCTTCCCTCCTGACTTTCACAGGGAAGTACAGCACATGTTGATGTAAAGTCGGCTAGAAAATTAGTTTAGGAGCCAAAGCAAAAAACAAAACAAAACAAAAAAGGTAAGAAACTTTATTGCCCACCCGCACTATGAATCAATGCATCCCAGGTGGTGGCACCTCCTGATAGTAACTCTGCATGACTTGGTCAAAACTAATATCAGCTTTAGCATTGCTATGTGATGCTCAAACCAAAAGGTACTCCTGGGCTTAGAGACCAGGCTCTTACCAGCTACTCTTAGAATCTGCCCACACAATTTCTTCAGTCAACACTATAGTACTCATCCATTTTTTAAATGTTTGATTTTGATTGTGTTACTTAATTTCCAATCATCCTAACTCCACAAAGGACAAGTCATCATCCATTAAGAGAAGGGTGAAGAATATAATCAAAGTTTAAAAACAATTTCTTGAGAAAAACAAGCTTATGGAATTAAAATTGTAAGTTAGATCCCAGAGCAAATACCACCAAGACATTTTTTTCTGTCCCTTTTCTTTTTTTTTTACTTTTTAATTTAATTTAATTTAATTTTTTTACCAGTCCTGGGACTTAACTTTATGGCCGAGGCGCTGTTCTTGAGCTTTTTTTGCTCAAGGCTAGCACTCTAATACTTGAGCCATAATACCACTTCCAGCTTTTTCTGTGTATTGAGGAATCAAACCCATGGTTTCATGCATGCTAGGCAAGTACTTTACCACTAAGCCACATTCCCAGCCCTTGCCCCTTTTCTTTAAAAAGTAAGAATAATATGAAGAAAATCCTTGGCTTTTGCATGCTATTTTATTTTCACTTGGGAAATAATAAAAGAAATAAACATTGGAATTAAATAGCCAAGAAAAAAATTACTCAGGTGACTCATGATTGAAGCCTGGAAAACTACTCATTGTAAACTAGATGAATTGTCCAATTTCATTCCTCAAGAGTCACATGTTACAGCAACTATATTTTCTTCTCTTTGTAAATTTCTCATCATCTTTTCCTTGTAACTTTCCTTTTATTTGGTTTTCAGCAAAATTGTTTGAGAGGGTTAAGAGAATGCTTCATTGATCTTCCTGAATTCATTACTCATTCATGAATGACTCCAAAGCTTAAGTTTAAGAGACAAAACACATTTTCTGCCAGAAACAGTCACTTCCCAGCCTCTCCTCAAGAGACATCTTTTCTATGGCTTTATTATAACAAGCTTGGTGCTTGGGAACCTAATCAGTATATATTCAGGTTCCAATGTCTGCTAAATGAATTACAAGTCACAATCTGTTATTGAAGGAGGAAATTAAATGACCTTATTGTAATTGGGTTGAGCACAGAACAAGTTCATGGATATTTGAGTGGAGAGTAAAACAAAGGGGAGAGGCTGAAACTCAGAGGCAGCCCACAAAGTTCCTTTTTTTTTTCCTTGACAGAAACAGAACTAATGCCTGGGCATATATATTATTTACTCTGAGTGACTTACTATGTGCAGGCACTGGGTTTGGCTTTAGTGACAGGCAAAGTAACAAAGTTACCATATTGTGTCTATTAGTGTCCAGAGTGGGGAAGTCTTGAGAAGTTCCACATGTAAACAGTTTAGATCACAAGGCTATGCCTAAAGAGAAAAGGATGTTATGGAACTGAATAATGAAGGGTCAAGAAGGACTCAGCAGGTAAGGAAGAATAAGGCTGAGGACTGAAGGATAAAGGAGAGTTAGTGGCTCAGAAAAATGGGAGTAAGGAACAAAGGATTTTATGCAGGGAGAAGTTTGGGGGCAAAAGCTACAAGCAGCTTAAATTCTGGCTCAGCTGAAAAATTGCAAGTAGTCACTGTGGTGCAGACAATGGGCCCTTAGGGACAATGGCAGAGCAAGCTGAGGGAAGATCAAGGGCTCTGGAGGTCAAATGCAGAATTGTGGAGCTTATTCATAGGGCAAAGGAAGTCACTAAAAGGTTTATATTACAGGAAGCTGGGCAAAGCATGTTTAAACGTTCTATGCAACGTCTTGTGAATATATGAAAATAAAAAAGAGTAGGGAAAGGGAGAATATGAACTACATTTTTCAAATATCGATGAGACAAAGGATGAACAAATGCAGCAGTGGTACTCACTAGACACCATGTTGAAAATGAACTATATAACTTATGGGTGGGGATAGGATGAAAAAACTGGGAGAGAGTGAGGGAAGGGGTGACAGTGTTAAAAAAGAAAGGTACTCACTAACTGATGTAACTGTAATCGCTCTGTACATCACCTTTATAATAACAATAAATCTTATTTTTTTAAAAAAGAAAGGAGTCCCAGTTTTCCACTTGAAGCACCTGGAGTGAATAGACACCACTGGTGAAGATGAAAAACTGGAGGGTACTGGCACTGGGGCAAGGATGGAGTTCATTTTGGGAGTATGAAGTTCAAGTTGTAGTTGGAAATATGAGACTGACACTATTCAATGTCCAATAAAAATATACCATTAATAGTCCTAACACACACACACACACACACACACACACACACACACACACACACACACACAGGGATTCTGGGTATAGCTTTGATATTATTCTAAGAGGAAAGTATACAGTAACTAGTTGGAAAATGTCTTTTTATCATTCCAGATGTGATGAATCTCCATTTTTACTATTAACAGTATCAAATTTATTCCACTGACAATTATTAAGGGAAGGGTCTCTGCTTCAGTGATTTTGATCATATTCTACAAGCTGTTTCCATATTCAACTGCAAAATACTCAGCTTCCATTGGGATTTTATCTTGATAAGACCATGTTAAGTAGAAAATATCCTAAGTCAAAATGTAGTTAAAGGCTGGTGTATGGCTCGAGTGGTAAAGTGTCAGTCTAGCATGTTCCAGGGCCTGAGTTCAAACTCTAGTATTGACAAAAATATATAATATACCTAACCTACATTATTCTGCAATTGAAAGACCTAGTACATTCTACAGAGTTATTTTCTCTTGAGATGTGACTCCACCTGCTAATTGCAGAGCATTCTAAGAGAGGATCAGACCATTATTAGTGTGGGAAAAGACCAACACTCAAAATTTGAAGTATGATGACTTCTGAATACATATAATTTTCATACTGTTTTAATGTCAAAAACTTGTTAAGTCAAATCATTATAAACTAAGAACCATCTACAATTGAGAATACCAACCCAACTAATTTTTGTTCAATTGCTGTTAACTGAAGCAAGCTGTGAAATTTTGCTAATTATTTTTATTCAAGTTGAGATTTGCATTTATTAATTTGTTTTAATGTTTAATATCTTCTCCATCTACTAACACATTTTATGTTTCATTATATTCACTTTCATGTAATTGTTTTTCATTTCAGTATAGGTAATGGGTCTCTTTAATGTATTACCACATATACTTCCATTAAGTATTTTACCTATTTATAAGACAAATACTGACTCACAATAAAAAAAAGACAAATACTGTTCAAAAAAGAAATGTTCTCATTACCTGACTTAAGTAACTGCAACCTCTCTATCACCTTTACAATAAAAACTAAATGAAAATTTTAAAAGACAAAAAAATCCTTACTTGTCTACTTTTTCTTAGTAATTATAGGTACTTTGCACTTTCAGATTCCTAGAAATGTTTTCTAGTAGGTTTTGCTCAGTAGGTTTTGACCTTATCCTGTTTCCTACAGAGTCAGGTTGAGTCTATAATTTATCATCATAATAAGAACATTTTTGGAGTGAAAAGGAATGCTAACCAGATGCAAGTCAGAGGCTGGAGAATACAATCATGCTTTTCTGGGCATTGTAGATTGTCTGGTTTCTCTAATAAAGACTTCTCTATGCAAATATTACTTGCTGTTTATTAAACTCACATTAATTAAGATCATAATAGAAGGCAGAATTTTAGAGGATGAGGAACTTCTCAATAAAGCAAGCAAAGGGCTAAATGTGGGCAGTAGAAAACAAATCAATTCTTGGTAGCCTAAAATGAATTCAATGATCACTAGATTTCCTGTTCTTCCTATTTGTACTCTATTTAGGTTCAGCCTATACTGGGAGGTCTAGCTCAAGCTTGATTTCTTAAGCTTTCTTTCATTGAGGTCCCTTTCTCTGAACTCTAACACAAGTCTAAAATGAGTTAGCACTGGGTTCCACTCATTCTTGGGAAGCTTGTCATCTACCTTATGACAAATTTTTGTTGTGGCTTCCCAAGTTTCTTATAAGACCACTGAAGGTAGAGACCCTAGCTCAGCCTTCTTCTACCAGAAAGAGCTTCTTCCACACTGACATCACTAATGGGATGTGAGTAAGAAACTTCTGGGGATGACAAACAAAGATTCTGTTTCACAGTCTCTCATCGATGAGTTTTGTGGAAATATATTCTCTTACTTGTTTTGAGTGCCAATGCTATGGCTTGCACTCAAGGCCTTTCACTCTCATTTTTTTCCCTTGCTCAGTTTTGCTGGTGCACTACTCCCTGAGTCACAACTCTGGTCCAGCATTTTAATGGTTAACCGAAAATGTAGTCTCTTTCTTGCCTGGGCTGGCTTTAGATTTTGTTCTTCTAGATCTCAGCTTTCTGACTAGCTAGGATTACAGCTGTAAATACAGGTACCTAGCACTTTTATTAAAAGTATAGAAGATGGGGTTGGAGGTGTGGATCAGTTGGTAGAGCACTAGCCAAAGAGCTAAAGCATCAGGTACCAAGTTCAAGTCCCAGTCTTAGACCTAAAAAAAAAAGATAGAAGACATATTCCCATTTGAAGAAAGTTTGCTTAGTTTTTTCCTCTTTACATAGGATTGCTTAGATGTTTATAATTACCAGGTATGTGCTAATTTATTGAGCCCTTATTCTAGCCTATGGAAAATGCTGTTGGGGTTTGAAATCTGCCTCAGTGATACTACCTCCTAGATCAGACTCTTACCAATAGACTGATCTGGACAGATCATTTGAAGTCAAATTAGTGAAGGTCCTATTTCTGGCAAGTCCAGCCTTCTGAGAGGGATTAAGAGAGACCTATTTGCTTTTGTTGAGCATTTTCAGGACATTTTACTCATTAGAGACTATGAACTATCTATGCCACCTAATTTGTTACCCTTTCTGCACCAAAGCAGTGGCTCTTCTAGGCCCTGGAGCTTTTGCCATCACAGATTTACTTGATTCAGGAGAAACAGAGATGGTACGGGACAATGTGAGCAGATAATGTAGTCACTCCCCTCCCCCAGTCCCCGTCATGGGGACCAACATCAGTCTCCTCCCAGAGGGTCAGGATGGAGAACAGTGTGTGGGACTCAGAACACAATGTCCCAAAGTGTGTTGCCTTGTCATGCTAAGCACCTGGAATGGAAAGAAACTGGAAGTCCTCAGAAATTGCTTTAGAATCCAGGGCTCTGGATTCTTCCCTGGGGACTTCCCCTGCCAAGCACTGAAGGGGGCTCTTTCTGAACTTCTCTTATCAGACCAGAAAATCTTCTTCCAAAAGAAATATAAATGCCTTAAACCCTTAGAAACAGAATTGCTTTCCTTCAGAAATCTCATCAAATAACTGAGAGGGAGAGGGAGGGGGGGGAAGGGGAGAGAGAGAGAAGAGGGAGTAGGTATGGGAATGGGGAAACCTAAAATGGTCACTATACCCAGACTTTTCATTTATCACTTTGAGGGCAAGCTAGTAAGTAATGGAAAGAGGCCAGTGACAGCTCCACAGAGCAGCAGATGCTGCCTCAACCTTACTGTGGATTGAAGATGAAGCGAAAGGGGACCAGATGCATATTGAATGCTGCCAAGCTGAGTGAGAAGAGGATTGGTTGGACACTGGATGGAGTCTGGCAGACACTGAAGAGAGCTTTATCTGGGAATGCCAATAAGGAGGAAGGAACAGGGAGGATTCTAAGTTTTCTGAGAATTTTTGCTTTACCTCAAATTTATTTAAAGGCAGTGACACATTGTTGACCTCCAAGCTTGCTAGACACTCCTGGGGAAGAATTCTTTCGACTTCCAGGCTTTCCACAGGGCTATGCTCGAATGAACAGCCTGCCAACGTTAGGTCTGGGTAGAAGCAAAGACCACTACAGTCACTAGGCAGAAGAGGGGAAATCCATGCATGCTGCTAGATGATGGTGAAGGAGCTAAGCTTACTGTCTCACAATTGTGAGGGGCCGTCATGAGGATGCCAGAAACCTTCAAACTCTGGAACAGAACATTGCCGAGGCAATTGTGCTTTCTTGGAGAATGTATACACATGTATTCAAGAACTTGTCTATTTATAATTTCAAAGTGATAGCAAACATACAACATTAGCCAGCATACCTAATTCTGGCTGACTTCTAAGAGACACTTTACAAGGAGTACGAGCATTTCAATTTGTGGTTCTTGGGAGGACAAGGTTAAATTTGGAATGTGGATGGTGACACTGGGTTGCTGGTCTAACTGTGGTGCAGCTTCACCTTCTGGATGGCTCTTTGGTCTCCAGATCTCCCTGGAAGAGTCAAGTCCCCTAAAAGACTGTGACATACATTTAGGGCAAAGAAACAAAGAAAATAATTGGTAATAAATGTTAAATTCTGTGTTACCTGGTGTGCTTTCAGACAGTTCTGGTCCTGGTTGGATTGAATGTGGTGCGTGGGCTATGCATGAGATGATTATATTCATGGTGGTAAAGCTCTGCATGAAGGTCATGCTGATGAAACATATTAGCTAGTCCAGATTAGCTGGTTATTTAGGTCATGTTGGGGAAATAGGTCAAGTATCCTAGCACACAGAGACCTGTGTGGGCAGGAATTGTTGCTTGATGGTCCAGTCTCTTCCAGATAAAAGCACTGACTAAATCCTGCAGGTTTCAGTCACAGCTGTTTGGCCTGTTCATTTGAACTCTGGTCACTCACATGTTCACATGTTACCCTCCTCTGCTATCAAACATGAGAAGCTATTCCCCCTACTCAGCTATACCAGACTGCTTACTAACCAGTCTCTTTCCATTCCTTCCTCCCCCACATTTTTCCTACCAGGTTCTGGTTCTTCAGTCTACTTTCTATAAGACTGTCATCTATGGTGAGCAGATGAATACATGAGCATGCTAAAACTTGGAGAAAATTCCTGTGCTACCTCAGTAGGATAGAACCTCCTTCCTTTCCCATTGACTTTGGTTGGTGGTTTATATTGTGAGTGTAACTTGCATCGTGGAATGCAAATGTTTCTTTGTTTCTGTATAAAGACCAGATGAAAGTAACATAATTTTCAGAGTCTTGCTGAAAATTCAACCTGAACTTAAAGAACTAAAGTCTAAGGCTGGCATTACATTTCACTTAAACTGTCCTACTCAAACAAAATAGCAGTATTAAAGGTTAAAAAAAGTTTATAGTGATTAAGAGAGATTCTTCTAGTGGTATTTTGCAAATCAATTATGTAAAAACCCACTCATGGAAACAATTCTGAGGATGTCATTCTTGGTATCAGGATTTTCACTTCCAGAGTGAACACACTTTTGCAGTTTATATGTGAAAGTGCTCTCACACGTGTTACATCATAATCACACACACTTTCCAGATCTGTCTTGATTTTTTAGGAATACATTCTAGGCTGAAGAACTAAATCCCTGTTCCTGAATCTGCCTTCCCCACAGAGATGTCCTGGCTAACGGCATCCTTGAACTTTTCAAGCAGGGCAATGATCACATCTAGTAGTTAGCAGCTGTTTGTGATACGCTTGTTAAAGATAATGGTGTTTCATTCTGTATAACCTGTTGGCTGCAGATTTGATTGAGATAGAACTGGAAAGTGCGAAGTGGTCTTGAATAACCAGACACAAATTCTTTCCATGAAAAAACGTTTTCACCTGAGGAAAACTGTGCGTAAGAGATAACCAGGCCCATTTGGAGAAGATTTGGAAAAAATGAAAGTGAAACTTTCCAACTGTATCTACACCAAACACCTGAATAAATAATGATAGGCAAATCCTTACTGTAGGCCACCCACCCAGTGTGGAGAAGACTGATAGCAGGCACTCCAAGGAGCAACTGTTGCCACTTCCTAACAAGCTTTTGTAGGAAAACAACAATACCGCCATCACCAACAAGAAAACCCATTAAAGTCACAGGACAAATGGCTCTTCCTCCGAGTTAAACAGAAATGGTCTCTGGAGGAGAATTCCACTTCCTCTGCCAACCAGCAGGCTTACTGGATGCTGTGGTGAAGTGTGTAGAGGCTGATGCCTGGCCCTCTCCTGCTCCCTGAATGGAGAATCGGGTGGGGGATTGCTATCTGCCACTAACAAAAACTTGGCTTAGTTTCAAAAATGCAGCTCTTTCTATGAATTCTGCAAATTACAAAGACTATGGTTACCCATTTTGGTGTTCATTATATATTTGCCCATATTTAATGGAATGTCTTTTTAATTTTTGTATAATTGTCTTCATTTTGCAGATTTCCATATTCAGAGTCCTTAGGCTGAAATTAGGTACATCCCATGGCCCCAGGCTGCTTGGACACAGCTAAGCTTATATAAATCTCAGGTGGATTCCTAAGAGGAGGTCCTAAAAATTACTTAATGAACAGCCTTGTGAGCTTTTGTATATCTGTGCCCATTTTAAGTCAACTGACCAATTTTGGAAATTGTTAACAAATCAGTATGAAAAAGGCAATCTGCCTATGCTGATGTTTTCCACAAATGTTTACGCAGAGTGGCAAGATATCATAAGTGAAATTTTCATTTGCTTCTGGTGACAGTAAAATTTTGTTGATAAGATACTAGTTAACTAGGCTTTATGTCTGCCAAACATATTCTTCTACTGAATATTTATGTCTGTTTCTTTGTGATTGAAGGTTCAAATAGATGATGCTTCCTAAACAGGATGCTGTGACAAAGATCTGATGGACAGTTGTTTTCAACTACAGTTACTATCATGTTTTCATATTGAAAAGACACAATATGTCAGCATGATCAAACTGGGTATGTAGCTCAGGTACAACATTAGTGTAAGATTAAAAATAAAAACAAATGCAAGCTATTCTTTTTCTACTATGTTGCGATTAAATTTACTTTTGTATAATCCTTTAGGGCAAGGCATTTCTTGGCATTAAAATTTACTTAAAATTTTTGTGGTTAAATTATCATAATAAATATCACTAATATGTAATTCATCCAGGCAAATAAGCCAACATCTTGCATGGATGTTTGGAGTTTAGTAGGTATGGAAAATGATTCTTGGAATGATTTATGTAAAAACTGTCTAGTTCTTGTTTGGCTACACATAACTTTGACAATATACTTCATTTCTCATGGAGGAGAAACTTGATTTTGGAGACTTGCCTCCAAACCTGGTCTTGATTTCTGCTTCAACTCCTGTTTATATAATTCTACACAGTTCTGGCAGGATTCAAGAGCACATATCAGGGTGTTGGCTTTTATGAATCTCCTGGGATGTGAATGTCACATTGCCTAGATGAACTCTGGCCACAAATCCCGGACAAGCACAATGACTCTATTTATTCAGACTTGGCTGCCTGAATGCAGATTGACTCTGTGGGTAATAAATTTTCACAGGCCAAGAACTTCAGCATCAACCAAGCTGGTCCTGAGAGAAAAATGTACTTAGGAAAGTGGGATTGTCTTGCAAAAACCTCCTATGTTTTGATTCCATGTCTGCATTTCATTCAGCTAATTTACATGGCAACCTATCAACATGCACTGTCAATGGCTTTAGAGGTACTCTAAAAAATAGCTCTGCTTTCTGTTAAATGATTGTTATATTAAAAATAGGGAAAAAATGAAGAGTTCCCATTACGACTGGCAATCTGCTTTTAATAGTACAGCCTAATCTGCTATGAGTCATCTAGTGACCTCTACAGTACAGAGCAGAATTGAGATGAAACTGCTTCTTGTGCCACTTTATATGAAACCAAAGGACACAAAACACAATCTGAATTGTGACTCTGCTGAGAGCAGCCTCACCTGCAATCTTGACATCTCAGTACACAGAAGCTTTGGATTCTTACTGACAGACATGATTATTACTCTATGCATTATAAATAAGAAAATAATTGGCTCTTTAGCTTGCAGATTTATGTTAATGACCTAGACATCTATTACATTAATTGTATGCTCTCCAAATATTGATTGGGGTTTAAAAGGTATCTTTCCTTCAGTGTGCAAGAAGTAAATTAGGTCAGTAGGGAAATTAGGTCTGTAGAGGAAACTCTACAGATTATATCCAATGATTGCTGTTTGTAAAATTAAAATAGTCACTTTAAGTGAGTAAACCATATTCATTTAAAAAGAAAAACGCACTTGTGTAATTAAAATGAAAAGACTGCCCAATCTGTGTGGAGAATGTAATTACTGGAAGCTACAGGCACATATATAGCCATTCAATTTGAATCCCTATTCCTTACTTTCCTGAGCTATTTACTTGTCCTTTTGGAAATACTGCTTGCAGTTGACACGATCTTGGCTGCTGCTGCTTGCTTGAAAGTCTTAATCATGGGTCCCTTTCCTTATGCCTTCGTTATAATGATTCCATCTAGATATTCGCTGTCTATGCTCCCAAGCTCTCACTGATTGGAGAGGCAGCACACATCTTTTTGACCAGACAGAAGGCAGGCCATATAATTCATCCTCTTCCAAACGCATTACAAAATTCCTGAGTTTCTTCAGGAACCATTTTATTTTTTAAGTCTTCTAATTCTTTTACATCCTTCCAGGCACTATTGGCCTTCGGAATTATTAAACTAAGAGTTACAAAAAAGGGGATCAAACAAATCTGTTACACGAATCACACATCTTTCATTTGTCTAAACAAGAAAGCCAATTCTCCAATATTTTGTACTATTACCAGTGTGAACCTTATCATCAAGTATAAACTTATTATAGCAACCACAAAATTCTACTTCTATTTCAATGCTACTTGCAAATTGCCACAATTAAAATTGTGTTATCCCTGAAAGAGAAGGCAGGGGAAATACCCATATTCTTATTACTATGTGAGAAAACAGATGAAAAGTTTTAAATTCAGTGTCACTTAATGTATGTATATATAAGAAACGACTAGAAATGCATCCATGGAGATTGTATAGATGCTTTTCTCTCAAATAGGCAAGTTATTAGTGCATTAATCTATCTGATTTATGATCATGGCTATTTATTCCTCTCTGTAAATATCTTTGATGTTTGGGTGGAATTAATTAAAAATATTATAGTGTTCAGTAAAAGAAGTAAAAGTAGGCAAAGGTCACTCTTGATACTGGATGCTAGACAACAGGAAGACTCCCAATATAACACAATACTGTGGATTTGCTCCTGAACCCAGTAAACAAATAGTACTTCTGTGGTGCCAGACTCTGTTCTTGCTCTCAAGAAACTCCAGGCTAGAGCTAGAAATTAAAAAAAAACAAGCATATATCATCAAAATTATTATTAGATCTAAGGAAACGGTTAACATTACTATGAGATGGACAAACCAAGGGTGTCCCTGTGGAAGTAAAATTATGCTGCATCTCCAAGATGTACAGGTGTTAGCCAGGCAAAAGCTGAGAGAGTAAGACCTATGGAAACACCAAGGCAGCTGAGCCTGATTTATTGGAAGAGCTGAAAGTCCATGTGGCATGTTGCAGATATGCTGGGAAAGAACACAATGCAAAGGACAGTATACAAAGCTAGACTGTGTTGGGTTGTGCTGATCATGCTGTGAGCTCTGGATTTTATGCTAGGTGGAAGGAGAACCCATTTAAGATTTTAGACAATGAGTGAGTTGATTTGATTCATATTTTTAAAGACCACTGAGGAAAGACTATTCTAGAGGGCAGGAAACAGCTAGATGCTAGTTTATACCAGATTGATTTAAGGTAGCCAGGATAGAAAGAGGTGTGTGGATTAATGCTTAATTTTGGAGGTTTGATTTATGAGACTTAGAAGTGAAATGAATATTTGAGTGAGGTACAGGAAGTCTTCGAGAATGAATCCTAGGCTTGAATAGTTGGGCATTGGGCAGTGCTAGCTTTAGAAATGGGAACAAACAGAAGATGAACTTATTTGTGCTTCTAAGTAGAAGGGGGTAATAAAGACCAAAAGTTCAATTCGGCATAGATTGAATTTAAAATGTTTGTCAGACAGCAAGTGGAAAAGTTAAGTAGGTCTATGGTTCAGAGAGAGGTGTGAACTGAGGCTTTACCTTTAAAAACTGCCAGTACATGGGAAGGGATGATAACACTCAGCAAGAAATGGAGAAAAAAAATCAAGAATAAGTATTGCAAGGTTCCAGCATCCAAGACTGGGTAGAGAATGAGGAGTCAGCTAAGTATTTTGAAAAGAAACAACCAGAGGGGCAGGAAACACAGCAGTACAGTATGGTGTCCAACACTGCCAAAGAAGTAGTGAGCAAGAATTTTAGGAGTTGTAAGTCTTCTAGTAAGACTATTCAGAGCTATTCCGTTTGGCTCAGTGGAGTTTCTTGGTGATTCGAGAAGAACATTTCTGGTGGAGGGATAGTACATGGAGGAAGCACAAAAACAAGTGCTCAAGAAGCTGAGGAAATGAGATTTTTTTTAATTGTGAAAATACCTTACAGAAGGGTTACAATTACATGGCAAGGTAATGAGTACATTTCTTATCAAGCATTGTAGCCTCCTCCTTTGTTTCCCCTTCCCATCCCTTCCCATCTCCCCCCCCCCACTCCTGCCAAGGTTGTAAAGTTTGTTTTTTGACATAACATCTCATTGTTGCAATGGTTCCACCTGTATCCCTATTAAAACATTTTTTCCCCTTCCCCTCCACAAATTATACCAATATCAAATACAGTGGAAACAGGAGTTATACTGTGGGGGAGGGACATAAAAAGCAACAAAGAAATATTTTAGAAACAATAGCAAGAAAGAAAAAAACATTTGCGTCCTTATCTTGGGGTTCATTTCGCCTAACATCATCTTATCTGACCTTTTCAGCTTGTCTCAGACATATACTAGTTATTGCAAATAAGGGAAACCATGGACCTATGTTTCTTTGGTCCTGGCTTACTTCACTTAGATGGATTTTTGACGGAGCAAGGCAGCATCCTCTTGTAATAGGAGGAAATAAGGATTAATGAAGATGAAAGTGTTTTTCTGGATCCAGCAATGGAAAGATTAGCTTTTCTTATTAAAAGTGAGTCAGCCATGGTATTCACTAGAGAGAATAAGATATAAAATAAGATTCTAATTGTTCATGCAAGAAATTAAGAACCTAGAAAGCTAAAGTCCTTATTATTTACTATTAACAAGCAGTGGAGATAACTGCAGGCTAACAAGGGAGAAAACTTATAAAATGACAGCATCAGTGAACTTCCTTGTTTATATAACAATAGCTACTAAAAATCCATACAAAGAGATACATGCAAAGACATTAAAGATAAATAACTACTGAATTCTTTAAACTACTCAAGTAACAGAGAGAAAAGTAGAAAAACAAAAACAACCCCTCTTTATGGTATTTTCACAATTAAAAAAATAAAAAAGAAAACAAATGGGCGAAGAATAAACCAAAACAGAAAGTAAAGTGGCACAATTAGATCTTAACATATCAAAAATTACTTTAAACACAAATCTTTGAGTCAAAATCCAACTGGAAGAGTAGATAAAGAGATGACTTAACTATTTTTACTGTCTATAAGAAACTCACTTCAAGTATAACAACACAGGTAGGTGAGAAGTAAAAGACTGAAGAAAAGGCACTTTATACCAGCATTCATCACAAGAGAATAATATCTATCCTAGAAAAAATCAGTTTTCAGAATAAAGAAAATGACAAGAAATAGACTGGGATATTTCATAAACAATTTACCAAGACACAGAAATCCTAAATACATATGCACAGAATAATAGAGCTGTAACAACTGCTGGAATAGAGCGGTGAAAAGAAATAGAAATCCACAACTAATTTGAGACTTCAAAAAAACACTCTCTAAACAATTGATAGAGTTAACTACACAGAAATTCAGAAAATACATACAAGAATTCAACAACAGCAAAAGGATATAATTAAACTTTATGTAATGTTTCCCCTACCACAGTGGAATTCACATTATTTCAGGTACTCATAAAATACATGCCAATACGGATCACATCTTGGGCCATAAAATTAACTCATCAAGTTTAAATGAATTGAAATTACACAGGGAATATTCTCTTACTATGCACAAAACTAAACTAGAAACCAATAAAAGTGAGATTAAAGTAGATCTCTGAACAATATACTTCAAAATAATCCACAAGTCAAAGAAGTCTCATTGAACTGAATGTCAATGAAAAGATATCATATTGAGATTTGTGGGGCAAAGGAAAGTGAAATATAGTACTAAATGCTTATATTATAAATGAGGGCAAGTCTTAAATCATTAATCTAAGTTTCCTCAATAAACTAGAAAAAGAGGAAAACACGTACCCAATAAAATAGAAAAAATGAGCAAAAGATGTACTTGAAGCAAGCATTATAAGGGAAATAATAAATATTCTGAGGAAAATAATAAAAACAAATCAAAGAAACTGAAAATGGAGAAACTAAATGGAGAATATGAATGAACAAAACAAAAAGATAGTTCAAAAATGGATAAATCTCTAGTAGGGTTGACAAAATGAAATAAAGATAAGAAGAAAGAAAATGATGAGAATAAGGAACGAAACAGGGGCTGTTACTATTAATGCTGCATGCATCAGAAGGACAATAAAGGATACTACTGTACATATAAACATGAGAACCTAAATGATATGGGTAGAATACTTACTTTGCAAGTGCATATTACGACAACTTACCCAGTTTGAAATAGATAATCAGAGTAGTACTCTGACTATTAAGGAAAACAGAATTCATAACCAGGCCATATGGTTTCACTGGAGAATTCTACCAAGGAAGATTAACATCAATTTTTACACAACCTCTTTAGGAAAATAGATGAGCATAGAATATGTTCTAATTCTTTTTTTGTTCTATCTCTCTCTCTCTCTCTCTCTCTTTTTGCATGGGTACTGGGGCTTAAATTCTTGACACTGAGCTTGCTTTTTCTTTTTCTTACCACTGATACTCTACCATTTGAGCCACACCTCTACTTCTGGCCTTTTGCTAGTTGATTGGAGATAAAGAGTATTGAGGATATGTCTATACAGGCTGGCTTCCAATTGTAGTTTTCAGTGTTGTAAGCCACTGGTGTCAGCCTGATTCCCTTTTATTTTCATGAATTTGCATTTAATATGTTAAATATATGTTTAAATAACCTACTTATGAATGAATCTGAGGGAAATAAAACTCATAAATACCATGAAAATTTCTCTTTGTAACTGATTCCTTTTTTAAGGCTAAGATTATCCTGATACAAAAGCTGAACTGATACAGAACAAAAGAGAAAACTGCAGGCCAGCATCCCCCATGGACACAAAAAGACAAATGAACAGCACAACTGGAGTTCTCTTACATTGTTGGTGTTAGTATCAACAGGCAAAAACTATTTCAGAAAATAGTTTAAGATCATCTACTCTGCTTATGCCTAGAAACATCTTTAAGATAAATTTCCAATCATTTCACACTACCATAGAAATGAGCATGTATTGTGTGTGTGTGTGTGTGTGCGTGCGCGCACGTGCGCTACACATATGTACAGGCTACATTATGGAAAAATCTTACTTTGGTTTGAAGGAGAAAAATGTTATATAATAATCCTTTTAAAAAAGTAGGGAAAGGGCTGGGAAGGTGGCTCAGTGGTAGAGTGCTTGCCTCCCATGCATGAGGCCCTGGGTTCGATTCCTCAGCACCACATAAGCAGAAAAAGCCAGAAGTTGCATTGTGGCTCTAGTGATAGAGCACTAGCCTTGAGTTGAAAAGCTGAGGGACAGCACCCACGCCCAGAGTTCAAGCCCCATAACTGACAAAAAAAAGGAAATTATGACTTTATGATCAGGCCAGGGCACAATTATTTGCCAAAGAAGGACCCTTTAATAGAATTAGTATTGAAGAATTAAGCTACTATATTCAAAACCACTGTTTAGACTCTTAATTTTGAAACAAGGATTACAGCATAAATATCATTAATTCTGTCAGTTCCTTTTGTTTCAAAAATAAGAAGACATATACACATAGAGATTAAGTGTAAGAGTAAAGGACCTGAACTGTATATTCCCAATTTGTAATGGCTACAGATTTGAAGGGAGTAACTAATAAAGCAAACAACCAACTGAAAGTCCTTATTGCTTTAGAGAATATGTGTTGTACATTATCGATAATGAACCTTTTAGATTGAGTTGTTATTGGAAGTAGCTCATGAAGACATGTTTGCTGAATGAAATAGTCTGTAAATCCTTTTTTTCTAATATATCACTCATATTTGACACAATTAAATCTACCAGTGTAACTATCTGAGCCTCTCAATAGTATAAAACACAGAGAAATAAAATTATTCACTTTTCATCATATAAACGAGGAAATAAAACCAGAAGGGAAGTTGTTTTACCTTTCTGTGCTTGCTGAGTCGTGGCTATCTAACTTCCTGATAAGGATGTTTAGAAACAAAAGAACTGAAAACCCTCTGGGTTTTCTCACCTTGCCAATCTAGTTTCTAGAATCCCCCAACTCTTCTTACAGCATGACATGGTACCTCTGTTTCTCTCACAAGGAGAGGACCCCTTCTGTGACCCCACTACCATGTTCTGCTAACACACATCTCCTGAAAAATTTCCTTTAGCTTTTATTTCACCTCTGCTCACCCCTCAACAATCATTTGTATTTGCATGTCTAGAGAGAAAATAACCTATGCAGCATATCATGATACCTTTGTATTAAGTTTACAATTCCAAAATCAGATAAGCGTAATATGTATTTTGAATAATTTGTAAAATGACACCCCAACCCCCTCTGTATTGTCTTTCTACTTACTCTGTTTATTTAAATTTGAAAGATATAATACAGAGGATGAGAAAAAGGAAAGAGAAATGTAGGATAATCTGTCTTTCGTGTTTTAAACAAAAACCTTTCCTGAAATGCAGAAGGGAGAGAGTGATGAATGTTAAGTGCATATTTTTCCACCTTAACTGACTGATCAGAAGAGTATTTATAACCCATGACTGATGTCTGGAGATGATAAATCAACACAAGGGAGAATATTTCAAGCACATTTATCATTTAGGACAAACAGCTCTGACTAAGCATGATTATTTTTTATTCATCATTTTAGCTCACCTCTACATTTTATCCTTCTTAGTGTTAATGATATCTGTATAAAGCTCCTCAATATTTAATGCTACAGCTTACCTACTGCATGCTGATGAGGTTAAGGTCATGTTTGATTTCTAAAGGCCATTTTGCAAGCCAGTGAGTGAGCGAGCAAGTGAGCAGGAGAGAAAGAGAGAGTAAGAGAAAGAGCAGGAGAGAGAGAGAGAGAAAGAGAGAAAGATGGAGAAAGAGTATCTCTATTTACCAAGGAAGCCTCATCCTAGTGATCTTAGTTAGCTTCCTTATAAATACCATTGTTGATTTCCATGTCATTAAAAATAATCACAGACTTACAGCTTTAAAGGAAACAGTAGGATATATCAGTGTACAGGTCCAACTTTATAGAAAAATCAATTAGAAGAACCAAGTCTAGTTTCATAGGGCAACACAATTGGAAGAGTCCACCAGCCATACCCAGTCCTGTCCAACAAGTCAATGGGATCTGCACCTCATGCAAAGGAGAGCCAGATGTAAGAAAATCTTACCTGTTCACTCTCTTCTTCATCACTACTTAGCTTAAGATCATCTTCTAGCATACTGAAAGAAGGAAAACAGAGGTACATATTGTTAGCAGATTCAAAGTAATTCCACTTCAAAAATAACCACTTTTTTTTTTTGGTCGGTCATGGGGCTTGAACTCTGGGTTGGGCACTGTCCCTGCACTCTTCAGCTCAAGGTGAGTGCTCTACTGCTTGAGCCACAGCGCCACTTCAGGTTTTCTAGTTGTTTATTGGAGATAAGAGTCTCAAGGACTTTCCTGCCTAGGCTGGCTTTGAACAGCGATCCTTAGATCTCAGCCTCCTGAGTAGTTAGGATTACAGATATGAGCCACCGGCACCCGGCTCAAAAAACCCACTTTTATAGCACCAACATTTCAGTGATAAGTTTATTTGATTTCCTATTTTTTTTCTTTCCCTCTTTTAGGTGTTTTTCTTTTAATGTACTTAGAAAACAATAGATGTTTGGATCATGAAAATTAATGCTCAGTACCATCTTAGGATGCAATAGGGAACCCCCAGAACATGCTTTTATAGATTGGAGGAGGGTCTTTTCAGTGGGACATTTTAATCAATTAATTGTTTCAAGTTTTCCATGTTCCAGAGCCTGTCTAGGGGAAAGTCATAGCAAAGAAAGTAACGGGACAAGCAGAACTCTTCTGAGAATCATGAAGTGAGGGATAAGCTGTGAGCAATGATAGCTGCTTGGTCTTTCATCAGTGTAAGGGCTGGAGAGGGCTTTTGCCTGAAGATCGGTTGAGTGGAGCCCACCTATGACACTAGGAGGGTAGGTCTAAAGTGACTAAGGCCCACTATCCACCCACCATGAAGTTTCTTGGATAAGTCCTGATAGAGACAGTGAGTTCACAAAAGCTAAGAGTAAAACAAAGAAAGGCTTCAGATCTTACAACTTCTGATGAGGAAAACTGTTGAGTACTTCTTCATAGAATAGCACATTAAACGAAATCTAGTGCAGAGGTATATTCTATAAAAATATTCCATACCAGCCATACTGCTAGGAGAAGCAGGGGTAGGTCTACTTTGCATGGCCTTCTGCTCCCAACATGAATCTGAAGGCTGCTGAGACCTTGTGCTTAAAAATCTCACTATCCACCTCACAGTTAGCTTCCAAGGCCTATCCTTAGTAGATGCCTCAGAGTATTTTGTGGTTCAAGTGGCTTTTGGGGTTAACTGGGGGTAATGAGCAAGCAGGGCTGAGCAGAGACCTAGAAGCACGTTACTTAGCACCCAACCTGCCTGCCCTATCCTCATTTCCCTAGTTGTTAAGTGAAAGTCTTACTGGACAGCCTTGAAGGGTTAATCCTGCTTTAAATTCTGCAAGTCCACAAAATAAATTTTCTCCTCTCCTCTTCTGCTTGTGGCTGACAATACAACGAAGACATTCCTAAGTCATTCTTGGCTTGCAACTGAAGCCATTACCATTAGGACACTAAGTCTGCTTCCTCATAGGGTATTACTATCCTTTCAGTATGGATAAGTATCATATGCTTTATTCTTTAAACCCCAAGAAAACACTGGCGGCAGCAGCAGCAGCAGCAGCAGAGACTGCAGAGCCTTGACTCCATTACTCTGCACATCTGGCAGGTCATTCATTTCCTTCACCTCACAAGCATACACACTGGCTTCAAACAGAAGAAACATTTTGGTGATTTATTAGAGCACTGTTTGATATAACACAGGGGAGAAGGCTGGGTTTTCTTTGCCCTTGAGTGCTGAGTGACAAGCACAGTGACAGCACTAAGGACAATGCCAGGTTGTTGGCTGGGCTGAGGTATACCTTTCTGATAACAAAAGATCAGAGAAGGATACAATTTCCTCCCTCCATTCTTCATGCCTTTTGAAAGGTAGTCTATCACTGCAATTGTTTTAATCTCAAGGATGTCCAGAAAGTACTGAGTGTTCTCAGTGTGAGTGGTCTAGAGTAGGGGAGGGGAGGGAGAAGGATACACACACACACACACACACTCTCACACACACACACACACACACTCACTCACCTCAAATAACCCCTATAGTCAGAAGGAAATTCTGTCAAGGATGATGGGGAATTTTAGTCTTTACATGGATATAGTATATACAGACTTCAAATTGAAGACCACTGTTAGACACAGCAAGAAACTCCAACACATCTTAAGGTAAATGTGCTACTACAGCTTGAATGTTCAATGTGTCTCTCCAAAGTTCATTTTTTTGGGAATCGCTGAAGTCATATGTTGACGATATTAGGAGACGAGAATCTTTTTGAGGTGATTGTTAGCCAATGGATCCAAGGGGGTGGGACCCATGATAGAGACAATAGCTTTCATGTTTGCTTGGTCTTACTATGATGCAGCTGGAGGCTCTCACCAAATGCCAGAATCATGCTCTTGGATTTCCCAGCTTTCAGAAGCACGAGCTAAACTAACCGGTTTGAATCTCATAGTCCTCCTCTCATCCCCAGATTTTGGACATTTGTCATTTCTATAATTGGACTCATTTACCTTTATTAGAAGAGAAGGAGCTAAGAATCTACCTTGCTTTATGAATAATTATTACTCTTCATTGAACTGTCATGTTAAAAATGAATTTATGTTATTTCTGGCAGAGTTCTAAAAATAAAAGATCCTATGTCCATATTCTGATGTATATATTCTGATATATTCTTGTACTTTATAAAAGTTTTTTTTTTAGTTCACTGTTTTGGAAGTTGAAATGTTTCCAAATAACTTTGCAGGTGTAAAGACCACAGGCTGGATTGCATGTGAGAGCTGGGGTTTGGCTTCAGCTCAGAGACAAAGCTGCAGCTAATCATCTCTGCTCTTAGGAACATTTATTGTTGGAGAAATGGTGAAAACAGAATAGTTTCTAGCAAAGAGGAAGGATACCCTGGGGCAAATGGGACAGTTAGGAACAGTGGTAGTGTGAGTACTCTCAGTGCCGGCAATGAATTGAGCTTTCTTAGGGAAAAATGAACTAGGTTTAAGACAGACATTACAACTCTTATTGTCTTTCAGAGAAAAATGTAATCCTAGGATTATTATTACCCAAATATGAAATGACAGACGTGGAATAGACAGTTACAGCCATATTGCATTCCACTCTCCTGAGTAGGTACACAATGTGAACATAAATGTCATACATAGATACATGCCAGAATAACTGAGGTTCAATCTCTGATGCCACCTAGAAAGAACCTCAGCTGCTCTGGGCTCTGATGGTTACCAGTAGATCCTTTTCTCTCAGCTTGTGAAGTTCAACATTTATTCCCTTTAACAACACTCAAGCCATGGCCTTCACACAGCCTCCAATTCTTAATGCTAAATATTTCAGAGTAGTCTCTTAGAGAATCCAAAGAGGACCCAATGTTTTGACATCATAGAGGAACAATGAAACATAGTCATAGAAGAGAAAAAGTATGACACCCATAAGACCCCAAGATATGTGTCCACCTGGTGTATATGATTGTAGATTATGGCCAGTTCAATGTGAACACAAGTGTCACTCTGGTAGTTGAGGCCTTGATTCACTCTCAATCCCTGAAGAACATTTTTATTTGAATATTTTTATTAACCAACTGGCCAGCAAATGAAGAAGTAGCAATAATTAATAATAAAAGGATGACAATTTGAAATAATTTGTCATCAATAAGTGAACCATATATAGTCACCTATTTTTAATATAAAATTAAGAAACGCTATAGGTGTGTAAATTATCTTTCATAATCTTATTTAAGGAAAACAAAAAGTCAATTTAGAAAGTAATCAAACATCGATTGTGAAAGACATGTTGATGTTATATTTATTGCCCTTAAAACAGTACAGAGGGGTTACAGTTACATAAGTAAGGTAGTAAGTACATTTCTTGTCAAACTTGTTACCCCTTCCCTCATTTTTCTCCTACTTTCCCTCCCCTCACACCCCGCTCCCAAGTTGCACAGATTATTTCCAACATATTGTCTTGGGAATATCACTGTTGCATTGGTTCCCCCTTGTTCTTTGTCTCACCATTCTGTTGTTCCCCTTCCCATCCCTAATTCAAATTAATGTATATACCAAAATCAAATACAGTGACATAGGAGGAAGAATATACAAAAGAAACAAAAAATATCACATAGTACATTAAAAACAACAACAATGAAGAAAAACCTCTTGTGTCCTTGTCTTGGAGTTCATTTCATTTAGTGTCATCTTATATGGTCATCTGTATGTAGCTATTGAGCTGTTCTGCTCATCTGCTAGGATTATCCTAGATGTATACTAATTATTACAAATAAGAGAAACTATGGGACCTATGTTTCTTTGGGTCTGGCTTACTTCATTTAATATGATTTTTTTTTTGTCAGTCATGAGGCTTGAACTCTGGGCCTGGGAGCTGTCCCTCAGCTCTTCAGATCAAGGCTCCACAGAGCCACTTCCAGTTTTCTAGTGGTTTATTGGAGATAAGAGTCTCACAGACTTTCCTGCCAGGGCTGGCTTTGAACCGTGATCCTTAGATCTCAGCCTCCTGAGTAGCTAGGATTACAGGCATGAGCCATTGGAGCCCGGCTTAATGATTTTTTCCAAGACTTTCCATTTCCTTACAAATGGAGCAGTGTCATTCTTTCTGATGGAGGAATAGAATTGTATATATGAATGGATCAAGAAAATGTGGTATATGTGTGTGTGTGAACATTTTTATCATTTGTGTAATCCCAAAAGCAGACAGATTGGCCCGGATATATTAAATAACAAACAAAACATTAAGTCAGGAATAAAGAGAAATCACAAATTGAGTGTTGGTTAGACCCCTGGCAGTGGTATGGATCTCCAATTGTGTGTTTGAAAAAGGAAGACAAAGATTAAGGTTGTACAGTGTAAAGCACAGAGTAGGTCATTTGCATGTAAGTACAGAGCCTGGGCTTTGGCATCATACTTGGCTCACATGGGGATACACACAGCCCTATATTCTTAGCACCTCCAGGCCTTTCTCCACTCATGATATCTACCCACCCAGAGCTCCTCCTTCGTGTTCCCTGACCCTCTTTCTTACAGTTTGGATAGAAAGTATCCCCCCAAAAAAGGTTCATGTGTTGAAGGCTTCATTCCCAACTGAGCAGTGTTCAGAGTTAGGGCTTTGGGGAAGTGTTTCCATCATGGGAGTGTGATCTAATCAATGAATGATTTTTCTAATTTCATGGTATTATTGGGAGGTAGTGGAAACTCTTGGAGGTAGTCTAGTTGGAGGAAGTGGGTCAAAGTCATTTGAGGTGTAGCTTTGGAGGTCATATCTTGGTGTTGGCCCCTCTCTCTGCTTCCTGGCTACCACCAGTTAAGTGTTCCTGCAGCATGTTTCTGCTTCATGATGTTCTTGCCTCACCTCAAGCTCAGAGCAGTAGAACCAGTTGACCACGAATGAAACCTCTGAAACTGTGAGCTAAAAATCTTTCCCTTAAAAAAATATTTCAGCAAACTAATATAACATTCCCTTTATGTCTCCTTAGACCTGTCCTGGGTAACTGAACTCTGAACTCATAGCAGTTGCTGAATGGGTATCTGTGCTGGAACAGCAAAGCACTTTCTAGACATTACCTCATTCAATCCCCATAGCAACATATTCAAGGTGGGAGATGAGCACTGCTGGGGTGCTGGGGGGAGGGCTTGTGGTAACAAGACTCCAGGTGATCCTACCCAGATGTTACTGCCACTCAACTAGCTGGTACCTAACTCAAACAGATTTCCAGAGAGCTCATTAAGTGCTCCTTAGAAAGTGCTCAGTACAGGACCTAACATAAGTATGCTTAATCAGTTTGCATATTTGTTAGCACATACTAATTATACAATATAATGGATTTGATGATGTATTTTGATTGTATTTACTCCCAAATATCTATCCTCTTTTACTCCTTTCCTTCCTCCCACTGGCCTCTTCCTCTTGCATAATAGTCCACTCTCCTACTTTCATTTCTTTCTTTAAAAAACAAAATCTATAGTTTATGCCACATGAGAAAAACATGGTATTTATCTTTCTGCTGAAGATGTAGCTCAGTTGTAAAGCACTAGCCTAGTATGCATGAAGCTCTGAGTTCAATCCCTAAAATCCCCCAAATGTTAATTTTTACTATTACCGTTGGCCTTCCATACCCATAGGTTCCACATTAACAGATTCAATCAACTGCAGATCAAACAGTATTTGGGGGGGGCAAAAGACAATTAAACATGGATACTTTTTCTTGTCATTATTTCTTATGCACTACAGCAGGCCTGCTTGGTAGGCACTGGTTGGCCACATGGCCAAGAAGTCCCTCAGTAGGAACCACTGTCTGATGACAGAGAGGAAATAGAAATAAAATAGATAACAAAATTGAAGTTTAAGAATCGAGGCCAGAAAGTAGCTATGTGCAGCCTGAGGCACTGAGAGACCTGGACTTCAGAAACTTAACACCTAAAGAGCTGTCAGACTGCTATCAGGGACACTGAACTGTGAGCACCTCATGGTGACTTCACCGGGGAATCTGAATGAGGTAACAGGGAACTGGGATGCTAAAAGGACACAAGCAGGATTTTTAAAACATGTATTAAGGTGATTAAAATTCTATCCATTTTTCAAAACTTTGGAACTGTGCCAGACAACAGATTTCTTACAGTTATTGTCCCAGCAACATTAGAGGACATTCTCTGATACAGGGACAGGAGTTTAATGGGTTTGCATGTGGGGACAGAGGGCCTTGCTTGCACTCAGCAGAGGCAAACACGTGACAGGCTATTCACTCAAAACTCTAAAGAAGAAACTCAGGACATGCATGTCCCTTTGCAATTTGTCAAGAACTCCCTCAAGTGGGCCTTTTCCCTCCTGAAAGTGGAAGATGACAGAGATGACACTTAGCACCAGCAGTACAACCAGACTGTTGACAGGCTCGTTCATTTACACCTGGACTCACTGGGTAGTGGACACTAGCCCATACACTGCAGTGTCCTGAATGATTCGGTCTCTTCCTAAACAGCATTCAAAACAGCACTGTCATTGTTCTTCAAAAATTGTGAGGCTCTGAAATTCATAATGCTAGCAAATTAACTGCTTCATTCAAAGTTAAATTCACAAACTAATTCAGTATAACTTTTCCAACTTGAATATTTGATTTTCATTCCCTGTATTATTTTCTTAATTGAGTAAGAAGTAATTATGTTGTAATTGGTGCCTATCTTTTTGAGATTTCCCCCTCCCCATGCCATGTTTAGAAAGCAGGACTAGCAGCCCACCTGTAACAGATGGTCTAGTACTTCCCCTGCTTTTCTGAATTCCACACAATACTGCAGACAGCCACAGTACCGACCTCAACAGTAATGCAGCCGGTTCACACAGCAGTGGTTTTTAATTAATAGGATTTTCCCTGAATTACTTGTCATTTGGGGCCCTTAGAAGATGTGAATCCATCAGTCCTTTAAGTTCATTTCACTTTGCTTCATTTTAATGGCCTTTTAAAAGTCTGAGCTTTAATTGGGCTGTTTGATTTTCAGATTTGTTTCTATAGCAGATGCTGCTATCTCCACCTACCTGAGATTTAGAACTGGAGACAAATGTTTATGAATTCCCATTAAACATATTCATATATGCAAATATCCATTCAAGCAATTAGCATTGCATGATAGCCTATTTGTTATGCAAGTGTACCTCTTTGTAGGCAATTTCCAGTCCTCATCTCCATTGCTTGAACATTTGGAACATGGGAGGGAAAGATTAGGCAACTCATTTCATTCTTTCTGACGGCCACTGCTCTGTCAGGGTCGATGCTACCATCTGTCTGGAATTATATTCATTAGCAAGTGGCAACTTTCCTTTCTGCAGTTGTGTGGGAAAACTTTGCTGGTGACATTCTAGTATACAGGGAGCCAGGAAAGCTAATGTAGGTTCATGCTGGAAGCTGGTGACTGAGGGATTCTGAGACCCAGCTGAAGTAACAGTCTGGGAGCAAATGGAAAAATTAAGAAAAAGAAGAGGGATGGTTTAGATTACCTAAGAGTGTGTGACTTTGGAGTTTTCAGATCCTGGGGTATCTATGTCTTTTGAAGCAATTCTGGCTCACAGTATTCCCTTCTCCAGGACCTGTGCTGGTTATCAGTCAATTCATATGTGATCATGATCATCTGATTATGTTTTGTTCAGCTTAGGTTGAGAAGCACTGCATCTTTTGTGTTTATGGCCTTATGTTTTCTTAGAGACAATGGCTTCTGATGCCTCTGTTCACACTTACGTGCTCAATGCACCTGTTACAAAGGTCTGCCTTCTCTGGGGAGCAAATCTTATCTCCTATCTCATAAGGCCTTCACATCGTGAAGCTCATTCAGGAAATTTGCCAAACTCTGGAGAGAAATGTATTCAAAGCCTCAATCAATTGCCTTTCCTGAGAGTACTCATATCTACATGCTGAAAAAGAATATGCAGGAATCAAATGAAAATGAGAATCAATGCTAATGAAAAGAAGCAGCTCTAGAGTCTGGGGTGGTAGAGTGAGTTTTTAAACAGCAGCTGCCGGGCAGGCCAGCATTTCGATGTATATCCTGTTGTTAGCTCTGTGATTAGGTAAGTTCTTTCTCTCTCTGGACATAGTTTCCACATCACTAAAGTATGAGTTGGATAAAATGAACTCTATCTATTGCCCTGAAGTCACTGGTTCTTTTGCCTTTATTAGTGGGTACAAAGTCCAGGAGAGGATCCGACACGATTCACTTGACAGAACAACAGGTTGAAATTTGATGTAATAGTGAAAGATGAAAAGAAAGCCAGACCCTTGAGTAAAGTCTTCCATTTCAAATGTATCAAGTGAGGCATTCCAAATGGTTATTGTAAGAATTAAATAGAAAATAGAACCAGTCATGGTGGCTTAACCCTGTAATTCCAGCTCTGTGGGAGGTGGAGATCAGGGCAATATGGTTTGAGGCCAGCCTGAGCATAAAATTTGTAGGATTCCATCTTAACCAATAGCTGAACACAGTAGCATGTGCTTTTATCCCAGCTATTGGGAAAACTCAGTGGCTACATGCCATGCCATTCATCTGTCATCCCTGGTAACATGAAATCCTATGTAGGATGATCATAATCCAGACTGGTCTGGGCATAAAGTGAGACTCTACCTCAAGAAAATCAACCTAAAAAGAGGTTGGACTTGTTGCTCAAGTGATAGCCTAGCAAACGTGAGACCTTGCGTTCAGTTTCTAGTATTGCCAAAAAGAAAAGAAAAATAAAAGATATAGCAGCACTTTCAGACAGCAGAGTGTTACAGAGTTCTACTTTATGGAAAGTTTTCTCTTGTAATTCAGTACAGGACAGAACTTCACTATCAGGCTCTCATCTAAGTAAATGTATAATTCTGAAGAGACTTCTCTATAAAGACAACAACTAGGCGGAACTCTAGTTTTCCTGTATGGGAAATACTGACCTCTGAAATTGGTAGATGGTGCCAGCTCCCTAAGTGGGAATGCCACTTTAGAATTATTCTTTCTTATTATAAACTACCGACTTTAAATATTCTTTAGACTCCCCTATATAGAGAAATGTGACCCCTCCTCAGTGCCTCTCAGTGCATATCTAAAAAGACTTTTAGGTAGTTTACAAAAACTACATTCATCTTTTTGTAATTTATGAAGAGGATCTATAACTAAAATTAGATGATAGATGTGATCATCTCATTAGACACAGTAAAAAAGCTTGACAAAGCAGGACACTCTTTCATGATTAAAAAAATGCTCTCAAAGTTTACAACTTGGGGGGGAGGGGGGAGGAGAGGAGGAAGGGATGGAAAGGGGAAACAAAGGAGGAAGCAACAATGCTTGAGAAGAAATGTACTTATTATCTTGCCCATGTAATTATAACCCCTCTGTATGGTATTTTCACCATAAAAAAATGCTCTCAAACTAGGTAAAGAACTGTATCTCAAACACAATAAAGGCCATAGATGACAAACCTCTGGCTAACATCTAAGGTCAAGAATAAGACAAGGATGCCTATTCTCACAGCTTCTAGTCCTAGCCAGAGCAATTAGACAAGAAAACAAATGAGTCATGCCAAGTAGAAAGTTAAAAAGTAAAACAGTCTCTGTTTGCAGAAGAGATCTTTCTACCAGAATGATGTTACAACTAATATGTGCATACAGATAACATATCAAAAAGTGACGAGCAGACTAATTTGCCAACATCACAAAAGAGCTTTTATTAGGTTGTCCAGGCTCTGTTCCACATATTAGAAGTGTGTGTTTTTCCAAAACTCCCATTTCAACATAATCCTTCCATTTTTCTCAAAAGCAACAAATTGTTCCTAAACTCTACCCTGAAAAATCATTTAGAAAGCAATCATTAAATATCTGTCAAGGTAACTGAAATAGCAGGTTGGTAAGTTGGGACATAAAATGAAGTTACCTGGAACATAGCATTCACTCACCTAGATACGGTAAAGGCCAAAAAAGGAGAAACTCCCCCCACTCCAATTTTAACAAGAGGCGATTACCCTAAAAATTAAGGTTTCCTGATTACCTCTCTAAAATTAGGCCCTACTTGTCTTCTTTTTCAAATTATTTAGTAAATAAGTTTAGTATACTTGATTGCTTGGTTTTTTAAGTATATTTGGTTCTCTGAGTAGCAGACTCTGAATGCTGTAGGGAAAAATGCTTACAAAGGAGCACATCTCAGGGTATAAACTGCTCTAGCTCCCAGCTTCTGGGATATGTGGGAAGCTTCCTGAGAGCTTTTCTGGAGTACAGGTTAGGTGAGTGATTCTCAAACTTGAAGTGCACTGTAATCACCTGGCTTGTTAAAATACTGACTGCTGGGCCCACTGAGGGCTTCTGATTCAGTAAGTTTGGGGTAGAATCTAAAATTTGCATGTCTAGTAAGTTTCTAGCTGATTTTTTCGCAGAGGCCACCTTTTGAAAACCACCTTGGGAAAGGCCATAGCTTCCTGTCCACATAGTGCATTACAGCTAGAACATATGAGGGCTGGTGGTCTGGTAAGAATCCTGAGGCTCTTATACTCAGACACTATTCTGGTACTCATTATTTGTAACTGCATTTTATCTACAGTTTTTGTCTGCATATGAGGTAGGATCCCAAAGAGAATCAGCATAACCCCTACTCATACCTGCTAAAAACAACTGCTCATTCACTCAACCAATGGAGCCCAGTCACTGGAATACAAGTTCCAAAAACATGTCCTCAAAGAAAATCCAGTTGGTAGGAGGTACAAATAGTAACCTAAAGAATTTAACATGCTAGTATAAGCATCAGAGATAAGATGCTCTCAGAGACCTGGTGCTTGGGAAAAGCTACCTAGAAGAGGGTGTGCCTGAGCTGTCATGGTCTCTGAGGAATTGGGGAGCAACAGACATCCTACAAAGAGCTACAAGTCCTACAGCGGAAGGGCAATAGCCAAGCATGGAGTGTTGGATGACAGAGGTAGTTTATTCCTCTTTCTCACAGTATTTACTTCTTTAGAAAAATAATACATAGAACTGAGGGTGTGGCTCAGTGGTAGAGTGTGAGTGTATGTGTTTAACACATGCAATAATTTGGGTTTGATTCCCAGCATGCTTGCACATATACCCCCCCCCCCCACACACACAGCTTCCTTCCTTGTCTCTCTGCTTGCTTTCTAGTTTTGTCATCCACAGGGAATATTGTTCATAGTTTCTCCTATATTGTTTTAGGGTTTCTGTATGCATTAACAAGTCATTGTAAGTGTAGCACCTAGGACCCATTAAAGCAAGTGCAGCATATTACACAGCACCACGTAATTCTATCAGGACTTTCACAAGTTACTGTCTTATGAAAAAGTCCCAACAGTGAGAGAGTGGGCAGCCTTTAGACAATGCCAGTAAAGTCAGTCATACCAATGGTGTCAGCACAATAGCCTGGAGGAACTGACTGCATCCTGCTACAACATAAGATTGTGAGCTTGTGAAACATCTTTTCCAATCACTTCTTGAGATGACAATAGCTCTCATGACACCTTGTGACACTTTGTTCACAGCCTGTGATAGACATTGAGTCTGGAACCCAGCTAGCTATACTTAGATTCTTGACCCTCAGAAACAATAACATAACAGATGCTGTTTTAAACTACTAACTTGAGAGGTAATTTGTTAGGCATCAGTAACTAAAAGCTAGGCTGGTAGATAATATTAAATATTCAGTGTGTTTCTTCCAATTGCCTGAGGTAAGCATTCACCATCACCATTCAAGCTGTCTAACAGAAGTATAATTTAGGCCAAATTGGTAATGTGACATCTTAATAATGACAGTAAAAGTAAAAATAAACAGGTGAAATTAACATTAATAAATATTTTAGTCATCATAGCCACTTTATAGGAAGTGTTCAACAGGCACATGTAGCTAATGTTACCCTTCTTGCTTGAGTTTTCAGACAAGTTCTTCATGCCTAGGATAACCTAATTCTCCTACTTATTCCTCCCATGGAGGAATAGCTGGAAATACAGACATGAACCACCATGCCCAGCTCATTCTCTGAGGTAGGGGAGACTCACTACCTTCTGGTCCAGGCTGGCCTCACACTGCTATCATTCTGATCAATGCATCCCACAGAGCTGAGATTATAGAGAAGAGTCACTATGAACAGTCCACAGTTTCGCCTCATTTCAGATGGCAGTCCCTTTTATATGTTCTGTTTAACGGGCAGCATAGGACAACTAGTAGAAATAAAGAATTTTGTAATTAAGAGTATTGAGTTGCTGAGATGGAGGAAAAGAATGCTTTGGCATAAAAGTCCCTGTAATGATTCCTAGTGGGTCATGATGCTAAAGGCTCCCTTGGACTGCATTACATGTTTCAATGATCTTACTACCAATTCTGGAGAGGCTACAATGTCCCTGAAAGTCTTAACTTTAAAGAAGAATTGAGAAGGAGAAATTAACAGCAGCTACAGGTGTTCCAAAAAGGGTATGCTCAGGGCAGCCTGCAGACAGTAACATTCCTTGTAAACTCTCACTGCCTGGCAAGGCAACTGGGGCAACTGGTATTGACTGATCTGCCTAGTTCTTGCCAGTGTGATAAGACATGTGATTAAGCACTGAAATTACGAGAAATATTTCATATTTTCATTGTGTATTTAAAAAACCCTTCTGATTGTTCTTTTCATTTGGAATGACAATTCTAGCTAGGTAGGGCTGAGTAGCCAGAGATCTCTTTGGTAAGAGAATGGGAACATTGCACGAGAGAAATTCAAGTGCTACCTGTCGGTGGTGTGACTGTGAAAGCATGAATTCATCATCTTTTTCCATTTAGGACCATGGAGACATTGTGACCAACGGTACACATAGTTGCTTCCTCCTAAAAGAACTTAACTTTTCGTGAAGGCCATCTATCTGTATTCTCTGGTTCCTATTAGGAGACTATGGTGGCTTAGAATCTGTCCTTTGCTAGGGCCTGATTCTCCTAATTGTGGTTTTTAAATTCCAGTCTTTGTTATAAGGACTTGTAGAAAATGAGCTCCTGAATTAGGTGTTCTTGGTATCAAAGGATTGAATTTCTAAGGTGGAATGAATGCAAGCACAGTGTGTAGAAGAACATGATCCTTTCCTAGACAAGACAGAAGATCCTGTTAGAGACATGAAGTGTTTTAACCATACAGATTTGATGATGGACTTTAATCTTTTGAATCTCTTTAATCTCTCCAGAGGGGAGAAATGTACATATTCATTTGGCTCAAGTTTGTGACATTAAATATTAATTGTCAATAAATTAATATGCTGGCTATTATTGTTTGCTAACCAACCTATGGTTTGCTTATTTAATTGATAACTTTGATGGTAGAAATGCACTGACTCGACAAGGGTCATATTTACCTTAGGTTAAGGTGTGTGTGTGTGTGTGTGTGTGTGTGTGTGTGTGTGTGTACACTAGTACTGGGCCTTGAACTTAGCGTTTGGGTGTGGTCCTTAGCTTTTTCTCTCAAGGTTGGTGCTTTACCACTTGAGCCACAGTTCCATTTCTGACTTTTTAGGTGATTAATTAGGTATGAGTCTCACAGACTTTTCTGCCCAGGCTAGCTTTGAACCATGATCCTCAGATCTCAGCCTCCAGAGTAGCTATGATTATAGGTGTGAACACTGGTGTGTGGTTAAGATTTATTCTTGTTTCTGCATTTTTGAGATATTTTTATTGTTATTATAAAGATGATGTGCAGACTTCCAAAATGGTACATTTCATAAGTCAGGTGAATGCATTTTATTTTTTATCAGTCATGGGGCTTGAACTCATGGCCTGGGGACTATCCTGGAGCTTTTTTGCTCAAGGCTAGCATTCGGTACCACTTTGAGCCAAAGTGCCACTTCAGGTGGTTAATTGGAGCTAAAAATCTCATGAGCTTTCCTGTCTGACTTCCTTTCCTGACTTCAAATCATGATCCTCAGATCTTAGCCTCCTGAGTAACTAGGATTACAGGCGTGAGCCATCAGCAGTACATTTCTTTTTGAACAATATCACCCCTTCCTTCCCTCTCTACCAGTTTTTCTCTCATTGTTGCCCACAAGCTGTATAGTTCATTTTTAACATAGTGTCTACTAAATACCATGGCTGCATTTGTTCTACCCTCTGTGTTTCTGCAGTTTTTCTTGGCCGTTACTGACAAGTTAATTGAGAGCCCATAACTAAGAGGTTCATTTGGACAGATAAACTTAGAATTAGAAAAGAGAACCAAACATAATCTTTGAATTAGCAAAAATTCATGAGGTTTGACCTATGCTAACCTTCACATGTGGCCTGTGAATGACATAACAGTTACTTCTAAAGTTCATTGAGTGCTAGAATCATATGTGGATATTTAAATAAACTATATTGATGTCTGGCTCCCATCCCACTTGCATATTCGGATCAATAGTTTTTGGGGTGTGATCTGGGTGTCCATAGTTTTCCAAGTCCCCTCAGTGATTCTGACTTATAATAAATAACGTTTGAGCAGTACTACAAGGCAGAAATGGACCACACTGGAATATCTGAATACCTGGATTGTTATGTACTTTGGAAAAAATTCCTCACCTCTAGGGTTTAGTTTGTCTGTTAGTATAATGGGAAAATAGTCAAGGTTCAAATGGGATAGTATAGGTAACAAGGCTACGGCTAACTCCAGTGTTTTGCATTCTCAGTGATGGGTTTAAACACTGTCTGAGCTGTCTTAAACTATATTACTTCTTGGGTCTCATCTCTGGAGATCTCATGGAACTGGTCTTACACTGGCCCACAGGCATCAGTATTTGTGACAAGTTTGTATATTCTCAATATCCTGCCCCATTTGAATGCTGAAACTCAGTCACCTATGTGATGGTATTAAGATGCAGGACCTTTGAGAGGCAATTAGATGATGAGAGCAGAGCGTTCATGAACAGGATTGGTGCCCTTATAAAAGAGATTCCAAAAAGGTCTTCCCACCAAGAGTCCTTTCTACCAGGTGCCATCTTTGAGCCAAAATGGACTCAAAACAGATGTTCAACCTAGTTCCTTAATCTCACAACTTCTCAGAACCATGAGAAATAAATTTCTGTTGTTTATAAGCTATCCAGTCTGAGGTATTTTGTTATAACAGCCTAAATAGGCTAAGACACAAACATCCTAAATAAACCTACCTCTCTGAGCTCCACTGTCTTAATTCCTACTGAACTATCATCTTTGCACTAATATCCGTCACCAATCCAAACAGGCTTTACTACTGGTCTAGCTTTGTACATAACAAGAACCTTGAGTTAGAACTGTCTTTTGACTTATATGTCTCCACATTTTCCCACACCTCCTGTGTGAATGAAGAACATATTGAGTCTGGAGGTATAGATGATGGGTAGAGAGCTTGTTTAGCATGCCCAGGCCCTCTGACACTATCCTTAAAACTGGGAGCAGGGGAGCACAGGAATGCTTTAAGGGGAAGGGTTTGCTTCTTTAGTGCCCCAAATAGGGCATAACCCTATTGCTAGTAGTAAGCTAAGGAACTGTGATACATTGCAGTGCTGGGGGACTCTAAGATAATTTCTGGATCTATTCTTCAGCCTCTAGCAGGAAATACTGAAGAATGTATGGACCATCGTGTCTTTCAATGACTTTCAAGCTTTCTGGAAAAGGGCTTAAACTCCCTAAGACTGCATGGAATAGTAAGCTGTTTTTGTTTTTTTTTTTTTCTGGCCATGACTTAGAACCATCACCCTTCTCTACCACTGGGCTATAAGCTTGGGAGCTGCATTACCCAGAATCCTCACCAGCAGATTCTTTTTTGCTTAGATGTCACCAGTGAGAGGCATTTGAATGAGACTGGGAATGCCAAAGAGAACAGAATCCTTATTGCTCCCAGGGCAGTGAAGCCTGTGCATAATCTTCAACAGATGGCAGATGGAAACTTTTGTTGGTGGTTCCCAGCTCCTTCTATGAATAATGCTTGCAAGCACTGCAGAATTCTGAGACTACTGTTAGCAGTTTCTGCAATTCTTGCATTTGTCAACCCCTTGAAGTGATTTTTAAATTACTGTTTTCTTGTTGGCCTCTTGACCTAAGCAGCTCTAGTCCTCCCGATGAACAGACTGGTCAGATAACACGCTGACCAATATAAATATAGTAATAAAGATTGAGTAAAAAAAAAAGCCTTGTTTGCTCCCCCCTTTTTTTCTAGTACTGAAGGTTTGAACTCAAGACTCATGCTTAATAGGTAGGAACAGAGACACATTTCTTTTTTTGCATTGGTTCTTTTTGAGGGAAAACTTTGCAGCTCAGGTATGTACCTAGACCACAATCTGTATCTATAGGCTTCCCACTGTAGCTGGGATGACAGGCATACAGGTATGCACAAGCACATCCAGTTTCCCTCTGTTGGGATGGGGTCTCAACAGACTCAATTGACTTTTCTGCCTATGCAGGCCTGGCCTCAGTTCCTCAGATAGCTTCAGATGGCAGGCATGTACCACTGTGCCCAACAATGGGCTGAGAAGGGAGTCATGAACTCTGCCTGTGTTGACCTCAAATTGCAATTCTCCCATTCTCAGCCTCCCAAATAGCTAGGATTACAAATATGAACCACTGGTGCCTGACACTACCATTTTCAGTCAGACATGTAGTCTACTATATACTAGGTATGTGTCCTTGTGCAAATAATTTAAAGTGGCTCTGCCTCAGTTTCCTTATCTGCAAAATGGGAAAACAAATTGTTTACCTCCTGGGAATTTTACAGGTAATTATATGAGGAAAATAAATGGACCATTTTCTATACTACCTGGTACATAGTAATAACTCATAAGTATTCAATATTAAGTATTTTTATTACCATTCCATTTTCTATCAGTAAGGATGCCAAAATTTAGGTCTATTTTATTGTTTGAACAGGGAACAGATTCTAAATTTATTGAACCTGTCCCATAAAAATATTCTGGAAGCTAGTGATAGAGAATTGAAAAAGTCTTTGTTGTCAAGTGACTCACTGCTCATTGAGGGCAGAGGCAGAAAGTAACCCTGTGATGCCATAAATACTATGAGAACACAGATGTCCATTTTCTCCCCTTCTCAGAGAATCCTAGTCATGTTATTTTCCCTCAGATATTTATTTTCCAGTTTTTAGACACTTGAAATTCTCTTTATTGTCTACTATGTCCTCAGATGTCCTTTAAAATCCTCAGTTATGTGCAGGACACAGTCCACTCATTACAGTCTGTATCAATATTAATTCCAACAGCAGGATGAGCTCTATTATGGGTAGTGAACAATTCTGAGAGTTAATGTCTGAGATTCACAAAATAAAACTTTTGCTACTCAAACACATTTATACACAGCTTATCCAACCATATCCTGAATGAAAAAACCCATCTGAATCGTTGTTCATGCCGGTTGTTCATAAGGTCCTTTAAGGTTGATCTTAGGTGCTCAGGAGGCCAAGATCTAGAGGACTGTGGTTTGAAGCCAGACCTGGGCAGAAAAGACCATGAGACTCCATCTTCAAACTAATGAGCAAAAAGCTAGACTGAAGGTGTGATTCAAGAGATAGAGCACCAGCCCAGTGAGTACTAAGGCTCTGAGTTCAAACCTCAGTACTAAAAATAAAAAAGTTTGTCAAAGAATTTTTTTTTTTGTAGGTCATGGGGCTTGAACTCTGGGCCTGGGCGCTGTCCCTCAGCTCTTCAGCTCAAGGCGAGCACTCTACCACTTGAGCTACAGCGCCACTTCCAGTTTTCTGGTGGTTTATTGGAGATAGGAGTCTCACGGTCTCTCCTGCCCAGGCTGGCTTTGAACTGCGATCCTCAGATCTCAGCCTCCTGAGTAGCTAGGATTACAGGCGTGAGCCACCAGCGCCCGGCAAACAATTTTCAATTTTTTTTTTTCTGGTCGTGGGGCCTGAACTCTGTGCCTGGGCACTGTCCCTCAATTCTTCAGCTCAAGGCTAGCACTCTACCACTTGAGCCTCAGTCCCACTTCCAGCTTTTTCTGCTTATGTGGTTCTGAGGAATCGAACCCAGGGCCTCATGCATGCAAGGCAAATGCTCTACCACTGAGCCACCTTCCCAGCCCCTTGTCAAAGAATTTTAACAACTTTGTCCTATGCTTCCGCAGCCAAGATGATCCTGTGATTGGGATGGGGGGCCAATCCAGACTTGGAGTGTGTGAGATGCAGCCACTCCACAGTTCAGTACCTAGGACAACATCTACCCTCAGTCTCAAAGTTATTTGTAATCTGGAGGCTTTTTAACTGGATCCTTGATCCTGCCTTCTGCACACATACATAATAAGTTGATTACTAAGATGTAAAGAAAAGACTTTTGTGTTCCATATTAAAAGGAAAAACATCCTATCAGCTATGCATTGGCTTGGGAGATTTGTATATAATTCTCTAACTCAGGCATTTCCATGAATACAGTTTAATGCCACTAATTTTGTAACACTCTGAATATGATATATGATACGTTCAGAATTTGTTTTCATTAGAAAATTAATCCAGGTGGTCTGAATAGGTAAATCAAATAACCACAAGCAAGAACAAAAATGAAAATAGCCTTAAAAATACAAAATGAGTAGGCCTGAAATTTCAGCCTGATGTACTAAATATTCTGACCCCCCCCCCTTTCAGGCACATACAACTAATGTGGCAGAGGGAGACATGACACCCTAGACACCCTGTATCTCCAGCCACCAGTGGTCTTTTTTTGGGTTGTTCGGCTCACGGTGATACAGAATGTGTTAAACCATCCATGGAAATTACACCCTGTCATATCTACTGCAGAACAAACACCATTTACTAGGTTGGAAACAGAGTCAGCAGCACCAGTCAGGGCTGTTTTAAGCATTTCCTTGTAGCTTTGTATTAGGAGAATTTTGGATTTCAGTAAAGTACTGCAGAATCAAATCATTTTTACCTATTCTTTTGTTTGTCTTGTCTTTCTGGTCTTTGGATTTAGGGTCTCACACTTGCTAGCTAAGTGCTCTACCAGTTGAGCTATACCTCCAGCCATTTTTGCTGTATTTTTTTTTTTTTAGATAGGATCTCATGTTTTTGCCTGGTGCTGGCTTCAGACCATAATTCTAGTTCCACTTCCTATGTAGCTGGGATACAGGTATATACCAACACGCTTGACTTGTTAGCTATGATAGGGTCTAACTAATTTTTTGCGCCCCCCCCATAACCTCAAACTATGATCCTCCTACCTTTCCTCCTATGTAACTATCATTACAGATATGTATTGCTATGCCTGGCATACCTATTTCACTTTTTTGTGTGTGCATGCTGGTCCTGAACTTAGGGCCTGGGACACTGTCCCTGAGCTTTTTTTGGCTGAAATCTAGTGCTCTACCACTTGAGCCATAGCTCTATTTCTGGCTTTTTTGGTAGTTAATTGGAGATATGAGTTTTTTGGACTTTCCTGTTTGGGAAGGCTTTGAACCACAAACTATATCTCAGCCTCCTGAGATGTTGCCACAGATGCCTGGACCGATTTCACTTTTACATAGTCACTGATTTGACCTTTAGGTAGCCAAAAGGAATCTCAAGTACTAAGGAAATACTTTGTGTGAAAAATTTTAAGTGATGGGCTGGGAAGGTGGCTCAGTGGTAGAGCGCTTGCCTTGCATGCCTGAGGCCCTGGGTTCGATTCCTCAGCACCACATAAGCAAAAAGAAAAAAGCCGGAAGTGGCGCTGTGGCTCAAGTGGTAGAGTGCTAGCCTTGAGCTGAAGAGCTGAGGGACAGCACCCAGGCCCAGAGTTCAGGCCCCACGACCGGACCCCCCCCCCAAAAAAAGAAAAATTTTAAGTGAGAATGTAGATATTTTTAAAAACAGATTCTGATTGTGAAACAGTGCTTCTCCTACCTTCTGCTTATGAAAAATAACCAGGATAGTCATGATAAATGTAGTCATTCCTGGAAGCTATGGGGTAAATCCTGCCAAAGTAGTCTGTTCATTCACAGAGGACAGGAGAGAGATGAAGACAGGATCCCAGTCCAATGTATATTTACTGATTTTAAGTGAATCAAGAGTATATAGTTTTTAATTAAAATGGCAGAAAATCAATTGTTCTCAGTATCATCACTAAATAATACTATGAAATTGGTGAAACTTACTTTTGAAATCCATTTCAGGGCACCCTCCACCTCCATGGAACTGATTCCTTTCAGAATGAGCAATTATACTCTTCCTTGTGGCGTGGAAGACTTAAAAGAGGAACTCAAATGCCTATCTTCTCTGCTTCCCCTCAACTTGGCCCCTGGTAATGACTGTGAACTAGTCATAACGCACAGTGAATGATTAGTGAGATTTTAACAAGTTCTCAAGCACTTTCAAACTGCAATTGCACAAAATACTAATAAAATCACAACAACAATCTTTTAAAAAGTGATATTAATGGTAGAAATATGTAGGTATAAGGATCGCCCCTCAATGACCACAGCACTGTTATCCATTTCTATCACATGTAAATATGCACAGTGTCAGGCACTCCAGACCAATAGATTGGATAGAACTTAGTGACATCACAGAGATGAACTGTCTACCTGCAATGGGTCCTCAACAACTAGGAATTATAACATATTCAGCAGTCTCTATCACCCGTGGCAGTATTTACTAAGCAAATCATCTTCCACTGATGGCCCATATATGTCAAAACTTCTGCTGGTTCATTGAGGTCAGTGATGTGTAAGAAGTGGTTCCTTTTCTCATGGTGCTCCAGTTGGCATAGCAGCTCAGGCTTATTCTCTTATACAGACAATACCCACTTCTGGGATCTTCTACAGCATCTCCTAAGTGCTGTGTGTATGGGATATTAAACTCAGCATATAGAAGGCTCTAGAAATATCATTTTGAAGTTTTTAATATGGCCAAAGATTCTACTATAAATCTTCCTTGGCTGTGGTGGCATTTCCCTTCTTGTCACCCATCCTACCATTTTAAATATATAGCTAAAAATCAGAAGTAGGTACTTGGTAAGGGTTTTTTTTTTCCCAGGGTAGTGACTGAACACCCTACCAATGAGCTACACTCCGGCCTCATATTTGTTGATTCTATTTGGCCAGTGTCAGGCTACAGAAATTCTACCTTAGGTAGAATAGATACCACATAATGTAGTGGAAGAATTGGTTTCACCAAATGAACTAGGTAGGCATGGGAGGGATGCAGCTTCAAGTCAATGAGAACAGAAACCAAGTTTTATGTCTGACACACAGCAAGGCACAAGGCTGCATTCTGATACCCCAGGGAACCGGAAGTGAAGCTACTAAAATGGATTTCTGGGATGGAGATGAGTGAGTTCCAACAGCCAAAGGCACAGGGCTTAAAGCACGAACTCAGGCCAGTGACTAGCCAACTGTTGCTATTTTTTAAAGCAAACTTTTATAATACCTTTAGATTTGTAGAAAAGACATAAATATAATACAACTTTCTTGGCTACAGACTGGCCTTTACTTACGGTGGTTTGCTTTAGGATTGTTTATATGATGATGTAAAAGTGTACTCAGCAACCATAAATGATAGGAGATACCTTACTATCAAACAGACATCGTGTTAACTGACTTTGCCTGGTGGTAGGCTAACATGTCTGATCATATTTAAGATTGCCAAAGCTGAGCTGCTATGTTAGGAGGCTAAGATGTTTTATACGCAGTTGTGACTCAAAGTATTTTCAACTTGTGATGGGTTTGTTGGGATGTAACCCAATTGAGGTTGACAATCATCTATACTCAAGTATCTAGCATCTTATGATATTAAGAATTTATGTTAATATGACACATTTGTCCTAAATAATAAATCAATATGGATACATGAACTTATATAATATTACATTTAGTTTCCTTGTCTCCTTAGGATTCTCTTGACTGTGAGAGTTTCTTAGACTTTCCTTGTTTCAAAGACTAACCATCCTGCCTCTGACACTGTGAGGGGTATTAGGCATACATTTTGTAGAATGCTCCACAGTCTGGGTTATCTGATGTTAGGCTGGAGTTCTACAGAAGGCAGATTGTAAGGTGGTATTTTTCTCAATGCATGTTATCAGTATGGTGTATCACTGACATCAGCTTTATATGTGACTGAGGAGTATCTGGCAGGCCTCCTCACTGTAACATTTCCTTTTTACTTCTATAGACAGTAAATAGAAGTCACTGAGCACAACCCCCACTTGAGAGTTCTGCTCCTTCTCCTTGAGGGAACTACATTAATTACATGGAATTCTTCTGCTTGTCTATTTCATTTATTTAATTATTTAATAATTTGTTCATACAGAATGGCCTCTTACATATATACTTTATTTTTCAGAGATGAGATTGAACTCTGGGCTTTACATGCTAAGCAAGTGTTCTACTATTGAGCTGTATCCCAGCTTATTGCTGGGATTTACTCTGTAGGATAGATTATAACTCAATATGAGTCAACTGTTCTAAACCTCAAGTTTAAAAGTTCTTCACCAAACAGTTCTTCCAGCACTCTGCAGTACTGCAACAGTATACCGAGACCAGAGTTGCCCTGTGTTGGCTGATATTTGCTATAGGCCCAAACCATAAGGTCCCCATTACCTGTGCAAAGTAGTTCAAATTGTGGCCAAACAGAGTTTAAGTACCAAAAAAAATTCAGATTCTTGCGTCTTTTCAAATTATAGCCATTTGCACTTCATACATATACCCCAAAGCTGTCAAGGTCATTCTATTATCATAGCAATGGGCATATTTCTGTTATTTGTCTCACCAGTCATTCTGATTTATGTGGCATATTGGACATTCTTTCCTTGAAATGATCCTTACATTTTCTCTTTCTTGATGTTGGACCTCCATTCCCTTCAATGCACTTGCTCCTTCTGGCTACTCTCCATAAGTTTCCACTGCCCCAAGAATCTCAGTCTCAGTTTTCTTCTGTACCCTCATCCACTCCAGGCATTGACATCCATGACTGCTTCCCCCAAGTGCCAGCTCCCTGGAGCCAATTGCACCAGGTCTCTGAACTGTGGCATAAAGAGACCAGATTTAACCAAACACTAAATGTTTTCTAGGCTGACGTCCTCTGGTATGTGCCTCCTCCTTGACTTGCCTGAAACCTGAGTGAGACCATTTTCTGTCCACATAAAATCCAGCCTTCACTACTGGATTCTGTGTACAGGTCAGTAGCCTGGTAAACCTGCACTTTTTTTTTTTCTGGTTGTGGGCCTTGAACTTGGTCTGGGCGCTGTCCCTGAGCTCTTCAGCTAAGGCAAGCAAGCACTCTACTTGAGCTGCAGTGTCAATTCTTGCACATGGGTTTTGAATTCTGCTCTCTCTTTTCTGCAGATAACAGAAGTCCTGATGGTCTCCATCCCATATCTGAAACTTTCCTCTAAGCCTTTCTCTTTCTCCATCACTGGTGATAGAACATTACATTACCTGACAGCTCTCAATGTGACAGCTTATGAGCTCACTCCTTTCCAAGCCTTACTCTAGGTTCAATTTCCCATTTCACAGCAGTCCATCTGAAATTTAAATTCAGATTTCCGGTGGCTTCTGAAGACCCATGAGGTTTTTCATGGGTCAGTCTCAGCTCATGGCAACTGCTCCCACTCCTAGTCTTGGACCCAACAGGAGAACAATGCAAACAATTTACAGTTCCCTTTCTCTGAATCTTGTCTTCCTCCTTGTTCTCTGGGGGCCACCCTAAAGGAAGCTCATCTTCATGCTCAGTAACCTTAGTTAATCTTCCTTTACTGTGTGTGTGTGTGTGTGTGTGTGCGTGTGTTTGAGCATGCGCGCATGCGCGCGCGCGCGCGTGCGCACACACACACACACACACACACACACACATCCATGAGTGCACTTGCTACCCTATATTGTAATTATTTATCTTCAAGTCTCCTCAGCTACCTGACTCATAGGCTCCCTTAGGGAATTGTCCTCCTTTCTGTCTCCAGCACCTGGAGGCTTAAGAATATTCATTACACAAAGTGGAATCATTGTCACACTATGTGAAATGGAGTTCAAGGGTATGGGAAAGAAATGGAAGTACTTAGGTAATGTCACCTGCTCTAGAACTAACTCCCAGAATCAGCCCAATGGAACAGTGTGCTCTACCTTTTAAGGCTATTTTTACTTAGCAGCTGCCAACAAAATTGCCAACTCTGATCATAAGACTAGCTTTATATGTAAGCTGTTGCACCTCATAAATCAGTGCTTGATAGCCCCTATAAACACCGAAAGTACCAATGAATTTCCTTTAAAAATAACATATAGATTTATTTGACCTAATGGAATCCCCAACTTTTCTTCAATTTCCAGTCATAGCAGAGGCTACTTACGCATTTGCCTAGTGTGTCCTAGTTTGCAACTCTTATTTATTCCTAAGTAAAAATTCTTTCATTGGAGATTTCTCTATATTTTTGATTAACTTTAATAGAGACATGATGTTTATTTAATGGATCAAACACAAGCATACAACCCTTCATAACAGGAGATAATACTTGGAGTACCTCTTGACCCATGATTTCAAATATCATGGAATACATTCTAAATCTATCTTTAGTGAGCTGAAAATAATGTTTATAACAGTTCATTTGGAACAAAATACTTGAATATTCTTTAAAGTTTGATCTCTGTATACATTTAAAAACAGTGGTTGTCACTTTGGAAAGTAGTATGGAGGTTCCTCAAAAGACTCCACATAGAGCTCCCCTATGACCCAGCAATCCCACTTTTGGGCATTTATCCAAATGTTTACAAACAAGACCACACTAAAGCTACCAGCACAACTATGTTTATTGCAGCATTATTTACCATAGCTAAGATCTGGAACCAACCCAGATGCCCCTCAGTAGATGAATGGATCAAGAAAATGTGGTATATAGACACAATGGAATTCTATGCCTCCATCAGAAAGAATGACATTGCCCCATTTGTTAGGAAATGGAAAGACTTGGAAAAAATATTAAGTGAAGTAAGCCAATATCTAGTATATGTATGAGTCAAGCAGAAAAGTTCAGATAAGGTGATGTTTGGAAAATGAACCCTAAGATATGTATTTAAATTTTTTCTTTCATGCATTTGTTTCTAACACAATTATAAGATTATTTCTTTGTTGCTTTGTATGTCCCTCCCCCACAGTATAACCCCTGCTTTCACTGTATTTGATGTCAGTATAATTTGTGGAGGGGAAGGGGAAAAACAAGTCGTTTAAATAAGGATACAGGTGGACCTGTTGCAACAATGAGAAGTACAAGTTGTCATGTCGAAAACAAACTTTACAACTTGGGGGGGGAGGATTGGGTGGGGGGAGGAAGGATGGGAAGGGATGGGAAGGGTAAACAAAGGAGGAGGCTTCAATGCTTGATAAGAAATGTACTCACTATCTTGCCCATGTAATTGTAACCCCTCTGTACAGTATTTTCACAATTAAAAAACAAAACAAAACAGTGGTTGTGCAAGTCTGCCTACTCTAGAATCAGACCACCATGGGAAGGACTCAGCAGAAACTGTTGAGGACTCCGGGCCTCCATGGGCTATGCAGGTGCTATGTAATAAAAGCTGTAATGTGGAATGAACAGGTAGAGCTATTACTATTGTTAACATGCACATAGGTAACAACTGGACACTCCCCCCAGTAAAAAATTTGAATTTTAACAAATATATTTTGGTTAAAAGTATTCTAGTGCAGTGTAAAACTTTCTTAAAGAAACTTTAATTTGTTTTACTCATGAAATGGAAGCATGGTAGAGTTTCTTGTTTTCTACTTTCTTAATGAAGAAAGCACAGAGTAGCGTGGGAGCAGATGACATAGGTGTGTGAGGTGGTAGGCTGAGGGCCAAGATTAGGCACACTACGTGTGCTTCTGTCTGAATGTCCAGGCTGTGAGGTGCATGAAGCAGTGGTAAAAGGAAGTAAGGAATGTATGTTGAAAGGACACATCTTTCACTTTGACCTGAAATTTGGAGCCTTCCTTAGGAAAGCTGATGACCATTTTTGGCCTATCCAAAGTTCCCTCATGGTCTCCTCTTTAACAACATGGTATGTGCCAGGATTCTCTCTTTCTGGGTTAGATCTTATCATCAAAGAAATTTAAGTGGACCCTGAGCTGGGGCCCAAGCTGGTATGATCCCATTTTGAACTTTGCCTTTGTTTTAGGGACCTAGTTCCTGGAATGAAAAAATGCATCTGGACCCCTCCCCTTAACAACCTAACTTACCCTTGATTGTTCAGTTAAAGACTGACCCATAACACAGATGGGTTATAATCTGGCTCAAACTGGTGACACCACATGCTTATGATAAACCCTGCATTTTGCTCATGCTTACAGTAAACTCTGACTTTTGCCCACCAAAAGGTAGACCCTGCCTTACCTGCTAAATTTGCATGCCATTTTAAACAAAGGTGATAGGCTGGTTCAAACAGCCATTACAGACAAAATTATAACCTCATTAGCCACCTGTGTGTGGTCTGGTATGACTGTACAATCCTTTGTATGTGTTATGATCCCATTGGTCACCTGCCCATGACCAGGCTCGCCCTCATGGATTTTGCCTTTAAAAACCAAAGAATAGCGGCCGCTTTGTGGCAATATCAGCTCCAGAGCCTGTGCTGCAGCCCTGACAAGTCAGTTTAGGAACCTGCTCAATCAAGTTGCTTCTTTGTTAACAACTTTGTTGGGGTGGGCTCTGACACTCCGAACGACTGGACTTGCCTGTCTGAGTAGGGGTCTTCCTACTACAATTTAATTAATGGTCAGAGCTCAGGAAAGGATTAAGTTCTTGTAATGAACAATAACAGGATCTATATTGTGAAAGGCTTTAAGGACATTTCTGAATGGCCTTCTTCCAACTCTCACCAGGCAGTTTGTAGCATAAGTGGCTGGTATTCAGCCTCTAGGGTTGACTGCAGAGCCCATGAGTATGGCAAGGCAAGAACAGCTCTGCTCAAGCACAGGCAGGCGTGGCCACCTCTGCGGCCCTGCCTGCACCCCCTGTCTCTGTATAAGAGCTCAAATCCAGAGGATTCCAAATTGTTTCCCCAGAGGGACTGAGTCTCAGGACACAGGAAGGCTCCAGTTCTGGTTCTAGCTGAGCTATCCAGGGACCCAGCACAGTGAACCATGCTTGTTGCTTTAGTGTCCTCTATTCAGAATCATTTTCTTTACTCTCACTCTTGAACCTTATTAATGGAGAATTGATAAGAGGCTACAAGTTTATGGGGGGGGGCACGAGATAGGGTTGTCTCTGGATACACAAGTGACTTGCAAATAATAAATGGATGAAGAATTTTTGAGAGGAGAGGAGAGGGGGCAGGGAGCCCAAATGCCCTCAAACACAACGTCTGGGCTTCTTCCCTGCACACCCTTGAGAGTTCGTCCCAAGCACATCTCCTTTTAAAGAAGTACATCAGATATCTCCACCCTTGTCCTTCCTTGTCTCTGAACCCTAAGAAGGATCTGATGTTTTATGCTCTGTCCTGCTAAGTCTTTCCTCTTCACCAAACTTGTTCAGCACTGAGATGATGTCTTAAGCCTCTGAGGCCTCCAGAGAGTTCATATCAGATACCAGCATAAATCAGTGTAAAAGCCTTTTGAAGATGCTCTCCTGTGACAGGTGGCTCTGTAGTATCCTGAGCCTGTATGAATGGATACCTTTATCAGAGAGCTCAACATTAACATCCTAGGGCTTTATGCCACTGCAAGGTTCAACTCCTTTGAGTGGACACCATGCCAAATGCCCATATTCATGTTGTTATGTCTATAACTTTGCATAGCCCCTAGACAGAGCAGGAATTCAATAAATGAACAAATTCTCAACTGAATCAAATGGAAATTAACGTCACAGAGAAGAGAGCAATTTGATTAAATGGGAGAAGTGGGATTTTAAAAAAGTAGAGGTGAGAATTCAATTTTAACTTTGGCTAAAGTCAGTATTAATAGTAGCACTCACGATTACACCAAATGGATATGAAAAATCTTGTTCAAGAAAAATTTCAGTCAGACTCTCAGGAATCAACTCTCTTTCTACACCTAGGTATTGCAAACCTAATTTTAATATGGAAATGGTTTACATACCATTAGGATTTCCTAGCATCACCATTTACAGTAAGTAAAGAAAAAAGTAATTATTTTAGAAGTGAATGTGATTTCAATTAAAGAAAAATGAAAGAATTGGTAAGTATTACAAAAATGGCATTGCAACCATCTTTCAATGTGTAAGTCTTAGGATGATTACTGGTTTTATAAAACAGGTAAGTGGTGGGGGGGTACCCAGTAGAAGAACATAGGTCTCGTGCACAAGACTCTGGGTTCAGTCTTTAGTACCTCCTCCAATATAAAGGAATAACATGGAATATTTAATGCATGCTCCTACTATTATTGCTGTCAGTAAAAATTACTCTTTTTGTGTGCTAGTCCTAGCTTGAACTCAAGGCCTGGGCACTGTCCCTTAGTTATTTTTTTTGCCCAAGGCTAGTGTTCTACCACTTGAACCACAGCTCTATATTCAGCTTTTTGCTGGTTGGAAATGTGTCTCACGAAGTTTCCTGCCTGGGATGGCTTTGAATTGCGACTCTCATATCTCAGCCTTCTGAATAGCTAGAATTATAGTCATGAGCCATGGGAAGTAAAAGCCTTTTTAAAGAATAAAAATGCAAAGCAGTGATATTGATTGCCCATTTATACTCATGGGTTGGCAAGCAAGAAAAGCACCTAGAACATTTCCTTCCTTTCCTACTGTATCACGTTTCCAATGTTGAGGAAGCCTAAAGTCCAGCCTTTTTAATGATTACATATGCCTTTCATTCCTCACATATTTGTTTCAGCTTTCTAGTAGAGGACTTACATGTAGCTCTTATACACCAAGAAATGGTTTAGGACTCATAAAATTCTTACTGAAGGGAAGGACCATTTGGGCTCTATAGCCCACCATAGCCACAGGAATTAAGAACACTGGACATCTCATTGTTGCAATAGGTCTACTGGGGGGAGTGGAGGGAGGAGATAGGAGGGCAAAGATGGGAAAGGGAAACAAAGGAGGAGGCAACAATGCTTGATAAGAAATGTACTCAATACCTTGCTCATGTAATTGTAACTCCTCTGTATGGTATTTTAACAATAAAAAAACTTGTTAATAAAAAAAAACACTGGACATGCTCAACATTCTTTTCTGGCCATAAAGGAAATGTAAATCAAAACAATATTGAAACTCCATTTTACTTTATTAAGATTGATCATCATCAAATATATGCACATGCTGGTGAGGATGTGGAGGAAAAATGTCACTCTAATACACTGTTGGTATGAATAAAAAACTAGTGAAATTACTATGGAAATCAGTATGGAGATTTCTTAAAAACCTAAACACAGAGCTATCCTATGATCCAGTGATATTAATTCTGTGCAGAAAGACCTACACGTCAAGATATAATAAAGGCACCTGGATATCCATGTTCACTGAAGAACAGTTCATAATAGACAAGTTATGGAAATAGTCCAGATGCCCACAGAAGGTGAATGGATCAAAAAATAAGATTCACATCACAAATATATACCCCAAATACAACCTTCTAGATAATCATACCTGGAAGAATATGTATATAGACACAATTTAGTTGACTATAGTATATGCAGGAGTGAAACTATGGAGTAAACCTTTCAAACAATTAACAGACCACTTAATGAATATCAATGAACAGACCATAAAATGTCAGGGAGGAGGTAGATAAGTGTAAAAGGGCAAGAGGGGCAAATACAGCCTGAGTACTCAATGTACATAAGAGGAAAAAGTGTGAAGTGTGAAATAAGTCTGAGGGTAGGGAATAGATGAGATGGGGAGAATATGAAAAGGGGTGACTCTGATCAAGAAGCACTTAGATTGACATGTCATATGGTAATCGCCTTGCACACCTTTGAAGCTCAGAATGTAAAATAAAATTTTTTTAAAAAGCACTGGAGATAGCTGCATGTATGCAGGAGAAACCTGGAACTGGGATGCCTGTGTGGCTTTGAAACTTTGTATTGCTCTCCTTAAATCCCTCCCCTGCCCATCCCACATGCTGATCAAGTCTTTAAGTTTTGTCTAATGTGAGCTGACTAGTAGGCATATAAAGAAAGTGAAAGGAGTCAGTGATATTAATTTTAGTAATAAAGTCAATAATACAGTCCTCTATGTTCATGACTTCCATATTCGAGGAGTCTACTAATCATGGAGAGAAAATACCAGAAAAAAAGAGTCTGTACTGAACATGTACAAGCTTTCTCATTGTTATTATTCCCTACGCAGTACATCAAAACTATTTCCATAGCATTTACATAGTATTGAGTATTACAAGTCATCTGGAGATGATTTAAAATATACAAGAAGATGTGTAGGATTCATGTAAATACTACACCATTTAAATTAATTAAGCACCTGTATGAATTAAGTACCTGTGATACTCATGTGAGGATCCTGAAAACACTTCTCCACAGATATTGAGGAACAACTATATAGTTATTTAACATCAGACATCATCATTTTTAACAAGTAAGTAAAGTTTTAGCAACAAAGCCATTTATATTTTTTCTGTGTGATGTGTTCCCAGTCCATGTATATTTACATTTACTGCCCATTTTTGGTTCAGACTGTGAGCTTCGACTGCTCAAAGATATCATGCCTTGCAGCAGTAGAACTGTAGTGGCCCGGGCACGCCAGTCTTTAATATCTTAGGGGGCTCAGGTCTCCCACTTAGCTTCTCACTAGGTAAACCTCCTAGGGTGAGAACCTAACACACTTAATGCCTTCAGTTGTTCACAAATTGATTCACTTAACTCATGAGCTTACAACCACCAGGGAATCCCTTTCTAGGGACTTCCATCTATGAGCATGAACACCTCCTTTTTTGCCAGGTCTCTTGAGATATCCTGGAAATCTGTTCCAAAAGTTGCAAGAAAATTACGTCTTGAATTTAATCAATATATATTTTTCTTCTTCTTCTTCTTTCTTTCTTTCTTTTTTTTTTTTGCCGGTCCTGGGGCCTGAACTCTGGGCCTGGGCACATCAATATATATTTCATGTACACACCCACGAGGCTACTTTGTAGGATAGAAAAGGGGTCAACCTGGCTCCTACTTTATTCAGATACATGAACATGTTTGATCCCCAAAACCTTAAACAGGAGGTCTCTTAAACTAAAGCTAGTACATTTGTACTTCTTTCACTAGTGAGAGATGGAATTTCATTTCTAATATGTAATTTCTGAGAATTCACAAGCTCTTTAATTCCATAAATGAAAGGTCATAAAGACAGAGAAATAAGGTAACAGTGAAAATAAAGTTGATCAATCACAGAGCTGTTTTTTTTTCTAGCTGGAAAATTCTCCAGAATCTATAAAAAGATGATATGGAGGGGGACTCAGACCACCCCAATAGTGCTCTTAGTAAATACTACGCAGCCTTACAGCTTCAGACAACCGTCAGCTGTTCAAATCCATCCAGACAAAATTGATTATTTTTCTGGTGCAGGGCACAGATAAAATTCTTAAATGAATTGCCTAAGGAGTCAGTTTGACATAATATCCCATAAAATCTTTGCTGCTTGGAAGAACTGCAGAAAATTTCATTAACATGCAGCTTCATTTCCCCTCCAACTCCTCATACCAACTTCATGATTGCTACAACATTCCTATGCAGGTGATTTACAAGCAGGAAGCTAAGATCATTGCATCTCAGCTAAAGAGGATGCAGTTTTCGGGGAGGGGTGTCTTATCTACTATATGACTTTATTTAAATTACACATTGCATTTAATATGTGCTAATGCTCAAATCCAAGATGTGTCCAAGCAACTTAAGAGTTATGTGCGTACCCACTTTATTTTCTACAAAGGGAGAGAATCAAGTGCTTCCTATTGTAGTGGGTCACTCTTTCTTTCCACGCTTGATGTGTGGTGTCTGCAAGCCCAGCACATTATACAACACATAGAAATTTTTTTTAACTACATCATGATGAAATTCTTGCTGGCTACAGGGCAAGAGCCAGCTGGGCAGTTAGTTCCCTTTGCTTTCACTCCCTGACTCTTTTCCTCCACCTAATGGAATGAGGTCCTTGCCATGATTAGAAGTTTTGAAAGCATCAGGTGTCTCAGTCCAACTTCTCCTCCTATCCCAAGCACTTAGTTACTAAAGAGAAAAAAGTCCACCTGTCTCTTGAACTTTACAGAGACTATAAGAAGTAGGAGAAACTGGCAAAGGTTCATTTCATGGGTTTTGAAAAGTTTCCAGCAGATTTCCAAATTTAAATGCCCTGTAGAGTCCTGCCAACTAATCAGCTGGAGATCACTGCAGGTGGATGAGATGATCTTCCTCTTCCCTCTCTGCTCTGTATGTGTGTATGTGTAAGTCTCTCTCTCTCTCTCTCTCTCTCTCTCTCTCTGTGTGCTTGAGAGTGAATGTATGTGTGAAGAGTTGACTGCATATAACCTAATTGAAAAAGATTTTCCAGTCCAAAGACTATTGTTAAGAGCTTAAAGATTTTGCAGAGGAAGCAAAAATGATGAAAGTTTCAGGGCTACTGAGCAAATGTAGAAAGGAAGAACAATTTGTAAAATACTGAATTAGCTTCAGAACATATCTCTATTGTTAGTACTAATTCTTCATTTTAAACAGACAAGCACTGTGTGGTTCTTTATAAAAAAAAAAGCCCTGGGGATCAGAAGAAAATGAGTTTTGGTAAAGGTTTAGGTGTTCTGAGAACACCTGGAAGAGTCTGACAGCTCTGTCAGGGATTCAAAACGGAGATTCTGAATCTGGTTGTTGTCTTAATGCTGATGCTGAGTGTGCACACAGCTGTATTGGACTTCTTACAATAGGTAATAACACCAGGTCCACCTTCGTCACAGGTTATTGTTGAAGACAGGGTCATATTATAGAACTGAAGGAACTTTCAAAAGCATTGTTTTATACACAAATAAGATAATAAACACTTCCCTGACCCTGTGAATTTGCCTGCTGTCAATATATTAACTGCCTGTATCATAAGGTCTCATCTGTAATGCTCTTTGTTGTGTGTATGGTCTGTTACTCTCTCTAACACCTTTTTGTACATTCCCAGGCTGTTCAGAGAACAATTCCAAGTATGTGTTTGATATGTAGACTTGGGCAATGGCAAAGGGCTTTCCTGAGGCCAATCCTAAATTTCAAGAATCGGACAATCTGAATATTACTTGTTGAAAACTTCTATACTATGCTGGAAAACTCTAAATCTCATTGGAGCAACAACCATCTCTGCCAAGCATCAAGCATCTCTCAGTTTTTGTTTTTGTTTTTATTTTTTTGCTGTCAGCCCTGGGGCTAGGAGCTTGGGTGTTATCCTTGAACTATTTTGTTCAAGGCTAATACTCCAATACTTGAGCCATTTATTTAGTGCTTGTTTTTGTGCTTAATTGGATATAAGAGTATCATGGACTTTCCTGCCTGGCCTGGCTTTGAATCATGATCCTCAGATCTCAGACTCCTGAGTAGCTAAGATTACAGGTATAAACTACTAGTACCTGTTGCTTTGTCTTCTTTTGAATTACTCTTTTTGTAGGATTTTTTTTTTTCTACTTGTCTTTGAACTCAGGGACTGTGCTTTCTTGGCAGTTGTTCTACCACTCAAGCCAGGCCTCTGGTCCTTTTATGATTTCATTATTATTCAGGTAGGGTGTATTTTTTGTAATCTTTTCTTTCTCTCTCTCTCTCCCTGCCTCCCTCCTTCCTTCCCTTCCTCCCTCCCTCCTTCCTTACCTTCCTTCCTTTCTTCCTTCTTTTCTTCCTTCCTTCTTTTTTCTTTCTTTCTTCTTTCCCTCTTTCCCTCCCTCCTCTCTGTCTCTCTCTTTCGCCAGGGCCATATTCTGTGATCTTTATACTTATGGTCTCCTGTGTAGCTGGGATGACAGGTATGCACCATTGATAATTGATTGAAATAGGGCATTACCAACTTCTTGCCCTATCTACTCTTTTTTGTTGTTGTTGTTGGTGGTGGTGGTGGGGCTTGAACTCTGGGCCTGGGCACTGTCTGTCCCTGAGCTCTTCAGCTCAAGGCAAGCACTCTACCACTTGAGCCGCAGTGCCACTTCCGGTTTTCTGGTGGTTTACTGGAGATAAGAGTCTCATGGACTTTCCTGACCAGGCTGGCTTTGAACCGTGATCCTCAGATCTCAGCTTCCCGAGTAGCTAGGATTATAGGCGTGAGCTATCGGTGCACGACCCTATCTACTCTTGAACTGAGATCTCCCTGGTCTCTGTTTCCTAAGAAGATAGGGTTATAGGCATGACTCACCATGTCTGCCTCTGATTTGTTTTTTAATTTTCATCCTTCACCCTTAGGATAGCTACCCATTTTCCGAAACCACTAATGACTGTCTGCTTGCGCCCAAGATTGTGTCTGCAGAGTACCAAGAGTCTGCCTGACTCATGCCTTGGACTTTCCAGCATTAGGGTGCTAGGGTGTTGTCACTGTAATATTTGCAGGATTTGGAAATTCTATCTCAAGTCTGACTCCAAGGGTGTTGATTCTGGCTAACAACCCTAGCAAAACATTCAAGCACTTTGACTCACTTGGGAAATCTGGCATTCTTGGATGTCTGATAATGAGACAGTGGAAAACTGTCAGTAGAGGGTCTGCCAATTATATTTATCCAATTAAGCACCTGATCTTTTACATATTTACCCAGCAATTTCTGAAGCTCCCATGGATTAGAGCTAGCACTTTTCCACAAAGGAGAGGTAGGCTCTTGGCACTCACATGAGCAATCTCCATGTAAGAACATTTTAGGTACAAGCTTAATTTTGGTTTTGGATTTTAGAGAAACCTGATAATATATATATATATATTTTAAATTTATTTATTTTTTATTTGTGAACATACTGTACAGAGGGGTTACAATTACATGGGCAGGATAATGCGTACATTTCTTACCAAGCATTGCAGCCTCCTCCTTTGGTTTACCCTTCACATCCCTTCCCAGCCTCCCCGCTTCCCCCCAATCCCAACCCTTCTCCTCCTCCCCCTTCCCCCCCCCCCGGACCGACGTTGTAAGGCTCATTTTGGACATGTATATTTTTAAGTAGGTAATAACTTATTGCTTGAATTCAGGACCTTGCTTGCTTGCTTGACAGTCTACTACTTGAGTCATATCTACAGCTTAGCATTTTGGTGGTTAATTGGAGGTAATGTTGTGGACTTCTGTATCCTACAATCCTTTAGACCTCAGCCTCCTGAGCAGCAAGGATTATAGGCACGGGCCATGGAAGCCTGATGATACTGACTTTTTTAAAACTCCTAATGCTTTTATCCCTTAAAATGTTAGTTTCTCTTGAAGCTTCAGATCTGAGAAACATCTTTCTGTGGATAAGACATTTAAGTGGAGGTAATAATTCTGGCTATTATATGATATAAAAATCTCACACAAATGTATTTTTGCTTTTTATACTCACTGGTTTTTCCTGTACATGCCAAGATACAAAGATACTTCTCCAGCTGTCTTCTCTTCTCCTACCTCATTACCTGTGGCTTCCTTTAGTTTTTGATGAATGTTCTTTGCAGAATTACTAAGTCATGGACAAGAAGCGGCATTATCTGGCTTACTTTAAAAAGCCTCATTTACTAATAGCACTGAAATCTTGGCTGTGAAAAGACTTATCAATTAGCCCACTAGAAGTGGAAAGAGCAAATTTCTTATCTTCTGTTGAACTAAGTGATTATTTCCTAAACTTGCATCAAGTAAACTTTTTTTTTTTTTGGTCGGGGGGCATGAACTCTTGGCCTGGACGCTGTCCCTCAGCTCTTCAGCTGAAGGCTAGCACTCTACCACTTGAGCCACAGTGATACTTTCAGTTTTGTGAGTGGTTTATTGGAGATAAGAGTCTCATGGACTTTCCTGCCTGGGCTGGCTTTGAACCATGATCCTCAGATCTCAGCCTCCTCAGTAGCTAGTATTACAGGTGTGAGCCACTGCACCTGGAGCATTAAGTAAACTTTTATAAAAAAACAAGTATGTCTGGGAGAATTTAAACTGATAATCATTTTGAATCTCAGATCCTAGCATCCACAGTTAGGCTACAAGGACATTCTTCTCTCTGCTTGAGCTCCAGGTTCATAGGGGAACTCTATACATTTCAACATATGCACATGTTGAAAATAGGAATTAGGCCACAAGAGGTGGGACTTTTCATCCACAGTGTGTTAATCTTTGTGGGGTCATTCTTTGGGTTCCTAACAATGCCTCATTTCTGTTCAGAACTACAATGGTTCTATGTATAAAAAAGCTCATGTGCAACTGCTGAAAAGGAACCAATGAGTTAGACATACTCTAAACAGCTTCACTCTGGTTTCATCCCCCCTCACGTGGAAAGGAACTTCCACCTGGAGGTCCTGCTTATAATTTGGTATGGAAACAGTGGCTTTTGCTGTAACTTTCATGACCTTTGCAGTATCAATCCTGCCTACCTGGCAAGTGAGAATAACTGCCCAACTCCACCAAAGTGTTATTCTCTTTTTTTTGGGGGGGAGGGTCCGGTCGTGGGGCCTGAACTCTGGGCCTGGGCGCTGTCCCTCAGCTCTTCAGCTCAAGGCTAGTGCTCTACCACTTGAGCCACAGCACTACTTCTGGCTTTTTTTTTCATTTTGCTTATGTGGTGCTGGGGAATCGAACCCAGGGCCTCATGCATGCAAGGCAAGCACTCTACCACTGAGCCACCTTCCCAGCTCGAAAGTGTTATTCTTACTCTGGTCTGATGCTTAGAATCTCTGCACTTACATCCCTTGATAGGGAGAAAAAAGGGCAGGATTTAGAAATTATATATTCTTGGAGGTTGATTACTGATTATTGAACTTAGGGCTTTGCACAAACTAGGTAATCACTTTAGTGCTCTGTCCACACACCAAACACAAAAATTGTATCGTTAAAAGCCATCTATACTGGGTGGGGGGGGGTGCGGGGGGAGGATGGGAAGGGATGGGAAGGGGAAACAAAGGAGAAGGCTACAATGCTTGATAAGAAATGTACTCATTATCTTGCCCATGTAATTGTAACCCCTCTGTACAGTATTTTCACAACCAAAAAAAAAGCCATCTATACTTTGATTTATATCAGTTATTGAAACTTCAGTTTAATAGTTTGTTAGGTTTAGGTGGAGCTACAGTGATAGAGCAGAACAGGAGGGAAGGAGAATCAAGATTCAGGAAATTCTAGGGCTAGGGAAATGTCCAAACAACTACAATTGCATGGCAGAAGGCCGAATTGTTGCTCTGGTAATGGATGGGGATAAAGGAGGCAGCACAGAGGGAAAGACATAAAGGCCCAAAGACAAAGTCTGTCTGCTTTGAAAGGCACTGGGATTAGTCTTGGTTCTCAGCAAGATCAAGTTGTGCAACCTTCTTAGAAGAGCCACAAGGCATCTATATGTACTCAAAGCTTGGGGTGGGTTGGGAGTAATGTATTTCATAAACTCTTGGGATTGTTCCACATATGTATCTAAGACAGAGACAGCATGATGCTGATGGACAGCCTCTCCTGGGCTGTCAAACATGCTGGACTCATCAGATTTAGGTTTTCCCTGTAGCTAGGGTGGCAAGCTGGTTTGTGCAACAGCTGGGCAAAGAATAGACTGTGGGCAAAGAAAGGACATGTGAATGTATGGCTGTGTGGGTATAGGCATTTACAAGACAGCAGCTGGCTAGGATATCCTAGCATTCATTAGGTGATTTTGTGAATTTTTAGTTCATGCCACAAATGACAAATGGTGTAGCAAAGGAAGGTGTGCAAAAGGCCTGGCAATGCCCTGGAAGGAGGAGGAAAGAAAATATCTTTATTAGCAAATGATTCATACTGATGCCTGAAACTCTAGGCACCAGAAAATTCTGTTATAGTCTCATCAGGTATTTTGATTACTACAAGATTAAGAGTAGGAGAGAACACAGAGTAGCTGCTTCTCTGGGGATGATGGATATGTTCTTAAGAATTTTATAAATTTAAAGTAACTATAGATTCATATGAAAATGCCACAAAACATGCAGAGAATTTCTAAGCATTCTTCAGCTCAGCCTTTGCCAATGTTAATGTCTTTGTTTTCAGTGCTGGATATTGAACCCAGGGCCTTATGCTAAGCTTGTGTTCTACCACTAAGATACTCCCGTAGCTGACCATGTCAGCAACTGCAGCATAATGTCAAAGCCAGAAAACTGAAGAATTCATTCAAACTTACTTAGATTCCATTATTTATGCATGGGCTTATTAGTGTGTGCACATGTATAATTTTGTCATATGTGTAGCTACATGCAAGAATCCAATACAATCAAGATATGTGACCTCCCCATCTCTGCTAGGTCTTTCCAGCCATCCTTCTATACCATCTCTATCAGTGCTAATCCCTAAGCTCTTCTCCAATTCTACACTTAGATTATTCCACAAATGTCATATACATGAAGTATGAAGTATGTATAGTTTTGAAATTGACCGTTTCTTCCCACTCAGCACAAACTCCTCAAGATATAAACAGTTCACTTTGTACCATTTTATGTTTCACCAGCACCATGTTCAGTGATTCACTTTCTCTGTATCTTTGCCAGCAAAGTTGCATTTCATTGTTCTTTATTTTAGTCACTATAATGGGCATTAGGATATCTCACTATGGTTTTAAGTTGCATTTTTTCTCATGACTAAACATGTGCTTCTTTGCCTCTGTATATCAGTTTTATTGAAAATTTTGTATGTGTTTTGTCCATCTATCTATTTTTTAAATGCTAAAGTTTCAAACTTTTTTATGCAGTTAGGTGCATGTCCTTTGTGGCTATGTGGTTTATTAATATATTTTCCAGAATATAAGTACCAAATCATCCTCTTAGAAAGTTAAGTGAAGTAGGCCAGGCCCAAAGAGACATAGGTCCCATGGCTTCCCTTATTTGAAACAACTAGTATATGTCTGAGACAAGCAGAAAAGGTCAGATAAGATGATGTTAGGCAAAATGAACCCCAAGATAGGACACAAGTTGTTTTTTCTTTCTTGCTATTGTTTCTAACATGTTTATAAGGTGATTGTTTTGTTGCTTTGTATGTCCCTCCCCCACGGTATAACCCCTGTTTTCACTGTATCTGATGTTGGTATAATTTGGGGAAGGGAAGGGAAAAAAATTGTTTAAATAGGGATATAGGTGGACCCATTGCAACAATGAGATGTACAGCTTTGGTGGGGTGGGGGGTTGTGTAGTTGTGGAGATGGGCAGGGATGGTAGGGGAAAAACAAAGGAGGAGGCAACAATGCTTGATTAGAAATGTACTCATTACCTTGCTCATGTAATTGTAACCCCTCTGTACGGTATTTTCACAATAAAAAATTTATTTAAAAAAAGCAACAAAAAACAAAAAAAGAAACTTTCACAGAGCAAAAGTTCATTTTTTTCAGGCTTTTTTGGGGGGGGGGTCGGTCGTGGGGCTTGAACTCTGAAAAGTTCATTTTTTAAAAGTACAATTTGTCATTTTTTTGGCCTAGTTTAAGTCTTAAAGATTTTCACCTATAGTTTTGTATTTGTTCTCTTGGTATTACAAGAAATTATATAAACTTGGTGTCTTAAGGGAGCTCATATTTATTTACCATTCTTGAGGTCTGAAGTCCAAATCAGTCTCAGTGGGCTCGAATTAAGATGACACAGGGCTGTGTTCCTTCTGTAGGCTCAAGGCGGGAATTTGTTCCTTACCTTTTCCAGCCCTGTTCTTTGCATAGGGCCCTCCCTCCGTCTTCCAACTCAGCACCCTAGCATCTTCAAGCTTCTCACTTACACTGTACCTTCCTTTTGAGATGAGCCTAATGGCTCCTTACTTGTGGACATCTTAGGGTGGGTGACTGCTTTCATTTTGTAGAAGTTTTAATTTTTTTATTGTTATCTCCAAACTGTTGTACAAGGTAGGTCCAATTTAATATTCCCATTTAAGTGTAAAATGCATTTTGACCTGTCACCCTGCCTTTCCATTGTTCTCCTTCCTCCTTTCGTTTGCCAGTTTAGTCAAGTTTCCTGGTTCCAGGTTCACATAGGTACACTCAATCTTCTGACTTTTCACACACCAGTTATCCATCACTTCCCTACTCTAGTCAAGACATATTTCAGCTTCCTGATATTCACTTTGCTATACTTTCTGTTAATTGTTCAGAGGGTTACAACATGGAATCTCACTCCTGTGTACATCATACTTTGATCATTTATATAAGCATATAAACATCTGTATGTTTATATTTTAGGTCTAAGATCCATATATGAGAAAAAGCATGCATACTTTGTATGTTTGAGCCTGGCTTGCTTCACTCGCTATCTTAGACCCCTTCACTACTCCCCGCTCCCCACCACATCCATCCATTTCTCTGCAAATAATTTAATTCTTCTTGATAGCTCTATAAAATCACATTCTATATGTATACCACCCTTTCTGGATTCATTTGACAACTGTAGAGAATGTGGTGGTTTCTAGAGCTTTGTTACTGTGAATGGTGACAAACTATGGGTGTACAGGTGCGGTAATTATATCCTGACTTACAATTCTTTTGAATAAATGCCCAAATGTTGTTTTGCTGCATCATAGGATAATTCTCTCAATTTTTTGAGAACCCTTTATACTGATTTCCATAGTGGTTATACTAATTTGTATTCCCATTAACCGTAGGAATACAAATTACTACTTGCATAAACATTTGTTTTGTTTGTTTTCTTGATATGGCCATTCTCACTGGAATAAGATGGTATCTCCATATTATTTTGATTTGAATTGCCTTTATGGTCAGAGATGTTGAATATTTCTTCACGTATTTACTAACTATATTTATTTCTTTTGAGAAGTATCTGTTTAGCTCTTTGCCCATTTTTAATTGGGCTATTGATTCTTGGGTGTTTTAATGTGTTAGGCTCCTTATGTAATCTGGTTATTAGTGTCTTGTAGGATGTATAGTTGGCAAAGATTTTTTTTCCATTTTGTAGGTTGCCTTTTCATTGTAGTTTCCTTTTCTGCCTTTGCTGGGCAAAAGCTTTTTAGCTTGATATAATCTCATTTGCTTTTATCTGCTGAGCCACTGGATTGTATTCAGGAAGTGGTTTCCAATTCCAATAAGGTCTAATGTTTTCTCTATTCTGTCTTATGCCTACAAGCTTCAAAATTTTATTTATATTTAAGTCTATGGTTCATTTTAAGTAAAGGTGTGAAATTTAAATTCAGGTTGAAGTTGTCTATGAACTCCAACTGCTACATCAGCATTAATACATCCTACAAATCTCTTTTAATCAATATATTTTAGGTTCTTTACATTAAAAATAATTATTAATATGTTAGGATTTAAGTTTGTAATTTTATTCTTTATTTTCTTTTGTTTCTCACTCTTTTTTCTTGCCTTTCTGTGGGTTACTTGCATAGTTTTGTACAATTCTATTGTATTGCGATTTATAATGCTGTTGAGTAAATTACTTTATATTGTTTCCTAAACAATACAAAGTTGGGCTAAATATTTTGGTGTTGATATGTTACTACTCTGAGTGAAATGGGTAAGCTCCCTTTATTCTTTCTACTCTTTAAAAATAGATGTCCCTTAAGTTGGTCATCTATGTATGCTTATTGTCATATCAGTTAGCATTGTAACTTTTGCTTCACCATAAAATACAACTGAAAAAACTCATGAGCTAAAAAACAGGCTTGTATTCTTACATTTGATTTTGTTTTTTTTTCTCCAGTACCGACACTTGAACTTTAGGACCTGGGCGCTGTCCTTTAGCTTTTTTGCTTGAGCTACAGCTCCACTTTTGTTAATTGAGTTAAGAGTCTCATGGACTTTTCTGCTTTGGCTAGCTTTGAACTGCAATCACCAGATGTTAGCCTCCTGAGTAGCTAGGATTATATGCATGAGCCACTGTTGCCAGCCACAGCTGTTTTTCTGTGAATAGATTACATGAAAATACTATTTTAAGAAGATCCCATCCTGGTAAGAATGCCAAGAGAATGTAGTAAGATTGCAGCCAGAAATAGATGGCACAAAGAGGTCATGATCAAGGTTTGAAGGGTGCATCCCATGTTGTAAAGAGATCAAAGACGCTAAGAACCAAAAAGAGTCACTGGTTTGGCTTAGTCAGAAATAAGCCACAAGGCCCACCAAGAATATAGATGTTAGACTTTGTCTTCTGCAGTTTTGAGTTACTTAAGGCCAAAGTCCAAAAATACTAAATGGGAAATTTTAGAAAAACATTTCATAAATTTTAAGTTATGCTAATTTCTGAGTAGTGTGATGAAATTTTATGTCATTTTGCTCCATCCCACCTGGGAGAAGAATCATTCATTTTTCCACCATATCCAAACTATGAGAGTTACCTGCCTGTTAGTCACTTAGTAGTTAGCATGGATTATGTATGATAAATATTTTATGTACAATATTTTTGGAGAGGCTGATCACATTCATATAATTTTAATTAGATCGTTATAATTATTCTATTATTAGTGGTGTTACTCTCTTCCTGGGCTTAATTTATAAGTTAAGCTTTAACATACATACACACATACACACAACACACACATATATACAGGGAAAAAAATCACAGTTATGTTTGGTTTGATGAGTGGTATCAGGCAATTCACTTGGAGATATATATCCCTTGAAGAAAGTCTACTGTAGTTATAGTGCACTATGGTTTGGATGTTTTCTTGTCCTCATAAAGATCCATTTGCTGAAGGCTTAGAACCCAGAGTGGAGCTTCTGGTAAATGATGGAATCTTTAAGTAGCTTGACCTCGTGGGAGGTCCTTAGGTCATGAGGGGCATAGCATTTGCAAATAAATCCTTGTCTCTTGGAGTGAGTGTAAGTTGTTATAAAAGCCTAAGCCTGGAGTCTGTCTACTTCCTGCCTGGCCATTTGGATCACATTCTCCTCCATGTATTCCTGCCATATGGTATAGGTCTTCCTCAGAGCCTACTTGATGCCAGCACTGTGCCCATTAGCCAAGTAAATCTCCCATCCTTATAAAGATAGTCTACCCTAGGTCTTTCATGTAGGAACAAAAGCTTTAATACACAGCAGTTGAAATGTGTGGGTGTTTTCATTTTGTCTTGGAAAATATGGGTATACGTAGGAAGAATATTTAAGAAACCTCCAAGATACAGGCTTAGACTGGGGAGGGGAAGAAAGAGGTCAAGAGCACCAGAGGTGAAATGGATCAGGAATTTCTTCCTTTGAGATGGTGAAGAAGCAGGCATGGACCAAGCTAGGAAAAGTTGAAGTTGAAAAAATAAAAGGAAATTTAGAATGTTGTTCCAAGTGCACTTTAGGGATATATATTGCTCTTAATTATTTTAAAAAAAAAGTGCATGGCTGAAATGAGTGATTCAGTTGGGGCAATGAAAATTTCCTAATCTGACCAAGTTCCAAAATCATTTGGGAAAGTTTAAAAATACACATTGCTAGACCAAATTCAGATCACTGAGTAAGAATGTCTAGTAGAAGGGCTCAGAATCTTCATTTTTAATTTCTTCAGTGATACAGGTGTTAATTTAGGTTTGGGGCCTAATTTATTTATTTATGTTTTTAGGATGATGTTTTGTGATAACAGATGCTGGTAAAGTATGAGGCCAAAACAGAATGCTGTTGGTGGGAATGTAAACTTGTTCAACCACTGAAAATTAGTGTGGAGGTTTCCCATTCCTCTCCTGGGCATTTACCCCAAAGATTACAAAGCAGGATGTAGTAAAGCCACTAGCACAACTATGTTTATTGCAGCATTAGTCACCATATCCAAGGTATAGAATCAGCAGCCCAGATATCTCTCAATGGATGAATGGATCAAGAAAATGTGGTATATAAACACAATGGGTTTACTCATCCATTAGAAAGAACGATATTGTACCAGTAGTAAAGAAATGAAAAGACCTGGAAAAATTATGTTAAGTGAAGTAAGTCAGGTCAAGAGAGACAAAGGATGCATGCTTTCTTGTATATGTAGAAACTAGCTTTAGCTTATAAACTTACAAGTAAATACGTTGAATGGTACGCAAGTGCATACAAATGTGTTAACTGAACTATGTTACATCCCAAATAGTGTAATTCCTTAGAAAGCCAAAATCAAAGTTCACCAAAACAAAACTCCAGAAAGTGGTAATTTGAAAGAGGTGGGTAGGGGCAAGGAGAAAAGAGTAGAAGAATGAAGAGGGGGAGAATGCAGTCATGAATACAATGTGTATCCTACAAAATTAGGAAGGGGAGAGGTGGGTAAGAATTTTGAAAGGGGTGACATTGATCAAGATATATTATATTCATAAACTGCTTTGTTAAATGGCAGCTCCGTTGTACAAATATTTAAATTTTTTTAAAAGAAAATAGTGTTTTGCTATGATTCCCAGGCTGGTCTCTTAATTCCTGGGCTTCAACGATCCACCTGCCTCAGCCTCCCAAATAATTGTGATAACAGGTATGTGCTGCCCCGTCCAGCTTTAATAACATGTCATATATATGTACACACATATATATACAAATACACATATATGTATATACATATCTGCATATACATATATATACATACACACATATATGTATATATACATACATATATATATATATGTATATACATATATATACAGGGCTGGGAAGGTGGCTCAGTGGTAGAGTGCTTGCCTTGCATGCATGAGGCCCTGGGTTCAATTCCCCAGCACCACATAAGCAAAAAGAAAAAAGCCAGAAGTGGCGCTGTGGCTCAAGTGGTAGAGCACTAGCCTTGAGCTGAAGAGCTGAGGGACAGCGCCTAGGCCCAGAATTCAGGCCTCACGACCGGATCCAAAAAAAAAAATACATATATATACATATTTATGTGTACTGAGGTTTGAACTCAGGACCTTGCACTTGTTCTGCTTGCTTTCTTGCTTGCCTTCTACTCTACCAGTTGACCCACACCTCCAGCTCAGCTTTTTTACTAGTCATTTTGGAGATATGAGAATCTTGTGGACTCTTGTAACCAGTTTGGCTTTGAATCTCAATTTTCCAGATCTCAGCCTCCTGAATAGGATTATAGGCATGTTGCCTTATTATTATTTTGAGGAGAGTCTTTTATAGCTTCCCACCCGACCCTCCAACTCAGGTCCTTGTACTTGCCAGGCAAGTGCTCTTCCACTGAGTTAAATTCCTAACTCGAGGATTATCGGCATAAGCTACCAGCACCTGACTTGATTTATTAATATTTTGAATATCCACTGATATACACCCAGGCTATGAATCCATCAAGAGACTGGGTTATAAAAGTAAGTTATTTTGATAGGATACTTGAATTCACCATATTTATTGATCCCATTATTTATACAACCTGATAATTCCCTTTGGATATTTATCCTATCAAAATGACACTTGCTTCAAAGCTGGCTGCCACAAGTAGGCTGATGTGGCTCCTTGTGCCTTCTCAGTGGATTTCCACAGCTGCCTACTCTAGAGGGACATCTCTGGTTTTCTGGAAAGAGGCTGGCTTTGGGATTCTTTGAAGACTCTTAAATGGGAAATATGCAGAATACCATTGTTTTTATTTGACCAGTCCCTCCATGTACCTTATAAAAGAGCCATTAAGTTGCAAAATGAAGCATAGAGGAAAGAAAAAGCAAATAATTGTTTATATATCACTAATTCAAAAGATAATTATCAGGCTGATTTGTAATGAATTTGGTCAAGACATTCCTTGTATCATTCACACATGTGTGCCAGTCCTGGGGCTTAAATTCAGGGCCTGGATGTTGTCCCTGAACTGCTTTTGCTCAAGGCCAGCTAGCACTCTGCCACTTGAGCCATAGCACCACATCTGGATTTTTTTTAGGGTAGTTTATTGGAGATATGAGTCTCATTGACTTCCCTGCCTTGGGCTGGCTTTGAACCACGATCCTCAGATTTCAGCCTTCTGAGCACTAGGTTACAGGCATGAGCCACTAACTGGCACCCAGATTTATTTATTTATGCATTTTTAAGCTATGGCATGGACAATGTAAACATCTACTGAAATGAGAGCCTATACGCTACTTGGTTTTTAAAGGAAGTCACAAGCACAGCTCTTTAAATACTTTTAAAAAATATCAAATTTTCTTTTGACCAAAATGGAAATATGATTCAGTCTCTGCTCCAACAATTCTAATATCAGGGGCTGGATGCTTTAGTTCACAGCAGATGCAGAGCGCACATGCCCTTTCATTACAGGACATTCAACATTAGCATCATCCACAGATAGTATAAGCCTCTCCGGCCACCTTCCCCAATGTTGCCTCTCCCTCAGACTACAGTCTTACACTTGAAATAGTCAAGATATAACAGTAATACAAAAATATTCTTACCCCATTGAAGGCTTGATCCAGCTGTGGCTTAGAGCAAGTCAAAAACTAGTAAACTTGTCTGTAACAACATGCTAAAAATTCCAGAGTGCTTTTTTTTTTTCCCTTTCCTTCATCCACTGTTAAAAAGCCATGTCCTACAGAATGGTCACATTTGTAACATGTCCATGATGAAGGCAAAAGGCTTCTTCCTTATAGTAATTTGTCTGGTTAGAGATTAAAGAAAAACAAATCCGTCTTCAAGCTGTCAGTATTTTTAACTTAAAAAAGCCATCTTCATGCTTCACAGCTGAATTAAAAAAAAAAAAACAGGGCTAAACTCCTCTCACTATCAGTACAAAACAAACAAAAGGTTATCCATGGAGTTTCAAAGGCGTCTTAGGAGAATAAACTGAATTTAGGCAGCTCTCTTTGATATCCAATTCCCAAACCGTCGGGGGGGGGGAGGGGAGGAGGATTCTTCCTTGCAATTAAACAATTGGGGCATTCTAACGAAGTTCCAAAGGTAGGAACTGTCACATTCCAAATCTTTCCATTCCTAGATGTGCTTCAGTATTCAGATGCTATGTGAACCTCTGCTTTGGAGGGGAGGGGGCAACACTCAGGCTAAAGCTTCTGTGAAGCAGACGTTTTCCACCCTGTGGCCTCAGTTTCAGGATTCCTTTCTTGCAAAATTTAGTTGTTTGACTTGGCAGCTGGCCAGGATTCATTTTTATTTTCCTCTCTTTCTGCCATTTTTCTCTACCTCCTCTCCTTTTCCTTGTCTATCTTCTGTTCTTTGATTAGTTATGACTTGGCAGACCAACTGGACCTACAGTCTGTGTGGTGTTTGGTAGAGGTGTCAGAATTTGTAAATGAAAATAACAGGGCACCTGGTTACATTTGAGTTTCATGTAAACAATCTTTCAGTACAAGGATGTCCAAAATATTGCATAGGACATAATGCTAAAAAAATGATTCCTTGTTTTTCTCTGAAATTCAAATTTAACTGGGTGTCTTGTATTTTATTTGGCAACTCTACTTTGGAAGTTGAAGAGGAGGAATTAAAACAACCACAAAGACATCTATTTACAAGTCATGGGAGAAGAGAAATTTCCATTCCTACACTGAATGCCTTCTGGCCAGTGTGATGATCTGGGCAACATCCCTTTTGCTTCATTTTGACCCATCACACTTTCCTGAAAGCTCTCCAGAGTCAGGCTATACCCTGATACCGGAGAAGTCTGCCTCAGAGTGCAGGTCCCTTGGCAGCCCCTGCTGTCCGAAGGCAATATGGAATCCTAGAGCAGTCACGAAATCATGCAAGTGCTCATTTAAACTACTTATTTTTCTTCAAACGTTGAACACCAAATTTAGTGTTTTAAAGGGCAGTGAAACAGTTTTCTCTTCTTAGTTCTCATTTGGAGGCAATTTAGCATGATTAGTAACAGTGATTATGAGAGAAAACCAGAATTCAAATGTACTAGAAAAAGTAAGAAAAGGATCACTTCTTGGATATTTTGAAAGATAAAAATACCATTGTGCTTCTGACATTTAAAGGGAAGATAAAGATATTACATTAACTACTAATTCAAGTATAGTTTTGAACAGTTAAGGAAGCCCAGGGTTAATACATAATTTGGAAATGCTGTCCTGGTATTTAAAGAAACATTAAATTGCATTATCTCAGCAATATTTTGAAGCCCAATACCCAAAATGGAGGATCTATAATAGTGTGGTTAAAAGCATGGGCACAGGAGCCAAATGAGTTTACATCCTATCTCTATCACAAACTCCAGCTGGGTGGTACTGGTCAAAATCCTTAACCTCTCTGTGCATAGATGCTTTATCTGAGAATGGGGATAATTATTCCAGACAGTTATGTGAGTTACACCACATATAAATGATATGAGTAAAAGGCTCAGTAAAAGGCTCAAAACAGTGCTCAGCATACAGGAAGTGCTCAGTAAATTTTGTGAATGAGGACCACATCATCTAGCACTAACAACTTTCCAAGAACCTAACAACCTTCTACTAGGCTCCACTGTCATCATCCATCACCGCTAAACCACATACAAACTGCAGCATTTGGCATCTGACAACCTCAGATATCATTTGTTTATTTGTGCTTCTAATGCAATTCTGTGGTCTGAGGCAATCTGAAAAATCGTACTTGTGAGTCAGACATCTCTATGGTAATATCCTAGCATGGTCACGTAGCTAGCTATGTGTTGGGTCATATAGCTTGAGTTATAAGATGGGAAATTCTATTGTTTACTCTTGTGAGTTGCAATGAAGATTCAAGAGTTGACACATGTAAAGCGTGATCCTCTATTTCAGTTTATACTTGTTTCCTGCATAATTATCTCATATATTATGCTAATTTTATAAGGCATTTAGTACACAGCATGGCATCCAGTTCGCATTTAGCATTGCTACTGCTTGATCATGGCATGCCAGCACCTGTACTGTTTGAGCCAAATGCCTGAAATTCCACAAGATCCTTATTTTTAAAGCAGGAATAGCCTTTTGTTAAAAAAAAAGATAAATGTGTGCATGTGTGAAAATATGGTCACCTGCTTTTATCCTTTCTGTCCCTTTGGCTATTTCAGTCAGTTTAAGAAGCTAAAGGCAGAAGGTGGAATTCTCTGTGGCAGAACCTTGGAGGCCAAAGTGAACATACTTCACATGCTTCAGTTGGGACCATGTGAACATAGCTTCACTACACCCTTGCGGGCAACAGAGGCCCTCTGAGGTGAGCAGGTGGGTTGAGACTGGGAAGCTGTCATTTTACTTCTGCCAGTTGGATTGCCCGATGAATTCCAGACTCTAGCTTGGCCATTCCTTCACACCACTGTGAAGAAACAGCACAGGTCCCCGCATCTGTAGCCATGTTTCCTTGCCCACTCCCTGGCTGTTTGGGAGGCAATTCTCCTGTCAATAGGGAAGGAGGAAAGGGCTTTTAGGACTTTCTGCTCTTTGTTAAAAATGGGATCTCTTCCTTAACACCTCTTTCACCACATGGGTTCTCTGTGCCAGGCCACAAACCTCAAAGAGGCTCTGGTGCAGGGTGACTAGCTGGGTTCTTGGCTCTGATGTTGCAGACTGTGAAACCTCTCTGAGCCAACTCACTTTCCTAAGACCCTGTTTTGCCCTTTTGGAATACAAGATATGGTGTTGTAAGAAAATACCTTATTGGACTGTTGTAATGGAAAGTAGTATCCTATGGTATCAGGAGGGTGCAAAGAGAACCTGCGATCAGAGGCAGTGGGGAATTCAGCTTGCAAGTTTGTAAGCTTTGCATTTAGAAGCTTTCTGTCTTAATCAGAATCTGTAGAAGAGAAAGAACTACCTAATGGTATTTCTGAATTGTGGATATAATGTACAGTCAATATATTGAAAAACTGTCCCTGCATTGATTCATTTATTTACTATCAATACTTTTCTACTAAATAAGTGCTAGGTTGTAAATGCTGGGAAAGGTTCAGACAAAAGAGCATGGCAACACTTTAGGAAAGACAATAATGTATCAGGAAAAAGTATAACCAGTGTGTTAATGTCAGGTAATAATTATTGATCATCCACTGCAACCAATAAACATGGTAATATAAGCCACACTCTTCCACAGACCTAATGCCTTCTGAGAAGAATGTCTCCATCTGCAAAGGCCACAGTGAATACAGAACAGCTGAGGGTTATTAGTTAATGTCTCTGTGAACTGAAAGAACTCATTGCACAGGTGCCAAGCTTCCTTCCAAACTGTCCACATTCATCAAAAGTGATTAAGTGAATCAGTTGTATATGTGGTCTAATTAGGAGTCACTGAAAATTTTCCTTTTCCTATGACACAGACCCTACATCTTGAGCCTGTGATTGGGTCCTAAAATTTTGAGTTGTCAGTCTTTTGCTTTTGTAGGTTCTACTAGCATGCTTCAAGGTCTTCTGGGGGAGTACTGCAGGAAGCCATTACATCCTGGCAGTGTAGGCTAGAGATTAGGCTTGAGTGCAAAGAGACTTGCTGGCTGCAAAACTTTGGAGAAGCTCTTTTATTGGTTTCCTTGTCTACACAGCTGCCAAAGCCACTGGCAGACTGATGTGATCAGTAACCAAGGACCCGACCTATATGAATTTCTTTCCTTTCCTCACTCCTTTGAAACACAGCACCATAATAGTTGGTCAGTACCTATATTGTGTTTGGTGAGCTGTGGCTGATAAAAGTGTATTTGTGTGCCTGTGACCTGTATTTAAAAATAGGAAATAAGAACAAGTTCAATTGTGTTTATAACACTTTACTTTTTACATCATCTCACACAGGAGATGATGTAAAATGTATTTCTGTTCGGATAGGTTAGATTAAAAAAATGTTAGGATATTACCCCTAAGAATTTAAAGCAGGGAACTGAAGAGACATCTGCACTCTCATTTCATAATAGCATTATACAAAGGAGCCAAGAGGTGGGAGTAGCCCAAGTGTCCATGGACAGATAAATAAACAAAATGTGGTACATGAATGCTCCCTGACTTAAAATAAAATTAAAGCCTGATAGGCATGTCTTGGATTGAAAATGCCAAAAGTGAACCATACATTGAATTCCCCCAACCTACTGGATATCTGAGCTTAGAAACACAGAACACTAACGTTGATTGTTTCCCCTGTGATGGGAACAGAGACTTGTTGTCACTGCTGAACGTGTGAGAGAAGGTCCTTTCACCTGTCACTTGCCCAAGATAAGATCTGAATTTAAAATTGCAAGTACAGTTTCTACTGAATGCTTATCATTTACACACCATCTTGAAGTCTAAACTTGTAAGCAGAAACTCTTTCAAGTCAGGGACAGTCTACAGGCACACAACAAAATAATATTTCACCTCAAAAAGGAAGGAAACTCTGACACATGATGTTTATGGGCTTTTAGGACATTATGTGACAAGAAATCAGCCAGAGAAATACTATATGTTGTACTTAGATGAGGTACCTAGAGTAATCTACATAGATTGGTGCCACAAACTGACAGGAGAGGAATGGGAGGTATGGGTTAGTGGGTGCAGAGGTACAGTTTTGGGAAATTAAAAAAAAAAGAGTTCTGATGAAACATTATGCTGATGAATGCAAAAACATATGAATTGACATTATGCTATAGAACAGAACACTTACCTATTTCTTAGTATTTAAATCTTACATGTATTTTTATTTTTTTCTCTTTTTTTTTGCCGATCCTGGGGCTTGAACTCTAAGCCTGGGCACTGTCCTTGAGTTTTGCTTAAGACTGGCACTTTTCCACTTGAGCCACAGTGTCACTTTCAGCTTTTTCTGAGTGGTTTATTGGAGATAAGAGTGTTGCAGACTTTCCTGCCCTGGCTGGCTTCAAACCTCTGTCCTCAGGATCTAAGCTTCCTGAGTACCTAGGATTATGGGTGTGAGCCATAGGCGCCTGGCTGCTTACATGTAATTTTCCATGATTAATAAATAAATAATTAAAAAAATCTATATTTCAACACAAACCTCTAAGGAACCTCTCTGATTTGGGTTGATAAGTATATTTGGAGGGAGCCTTAAAATCAAGGAAAGAGCACATGTGAATCTGGGAAACTAAACAAGGGACAGGGGAATAACAGATTCTCTAAATCTGCTAGAGGATTCTCTCATAAGATCCCTGGGACCATGGCCTACAGCCTGGGATAAACAGACAGAAAATGTCTGCAGTCTTGTTCTGGCATTTTCCTATTGACATTCTTGTCTTTTAATCTGAGAGTAGACACATTATGACTTTCCTCTTTGGTCAAAATGACAACCTCACTGTCCCAGTCCACGAGCCCAGCCCAGTGAGTCTTTGGTGCGTGCAGGCTGGTCATGGAGGTTCTTTTTACCTCCATGGATAAGTCATGCTCCTTATGGCCTTGTCTAATTTGTTCATAGTGATCTAAAGAACCACAGGACTCTTCTTACTTCATTTTTCATTCTTGGTGTCTAAGAGTAAAAGAAATAGGATCTGGCTGACTTTCTTCAGCCAAGGCTGCATACAAGTTTTCTCATTTTTTAGCTATCAGGATACTGGTTAATCACTTCAACAGATATAGAAAAAAAGTCTCAGAAGACAGGCACCTCACAGGCTAAAAGATCAGCCAGAATTCATCATTTTAGACACAGATTGCTATAGCCAAGATAAATATTAAGGAGGATTCAGGTTTCTCAGGAAAAAAAATTGGGCTAACAATTTTCCAAAAGGCTTTGATCTTTCAAGTTCCAAACACTATTATATGATCAGTTTATATAACCTTATTACTAAATGCACATACATAGATGATAGATTTATTTATATGATTTGCATGCACACAATTATTCCCCTGGGTATTCTTTCTCTCTGCATCTAGCATTTTCTAAGCTAGTTTTACAATGAACATAGACATTTTCAATGAGAATTTTTCACTGATAGAAACATTTTGTCCATCTCATCTTTATACATGACCCAGAATTACATGTTATATACCAGGATTGGAGAGTGGCTTTGAGCATCTCTGTTTGGTGCATTCTATTTCATCAGTCAACAGTCAATGACACCCATATCTTCCGAGATGTTTTGAAAGGGAAGAGAGTGGTGGAGGCAAATTCATTGGCCTTCTTTAGACCATTTGTCCTCTCTGGGGAGAGTTGAAGCCAAGCATTTCTTGCCAGTGGTCCTGCCTGTTGAAGCCCTGGGGATGAGTTTATTCTGGTTGACATCTCTGGAGCAGCTTGGCTGCTCAGCCTTTCTTCTTTACAGTTCCACTAGAAGACCCTTTAAAACTTTCTAATAATTTTTATTTTTATAATCCTTAATTTTTTTCGGGTTTCTCATTTTATTTTCTAAAGAATAGGTTCAGTTTTGGTCATCTATAGGGATGGCTGATAGCAGTAACTATGATTTATGAGGTGCCTACTTGGTAATAAGCGCATTCAAAGTATTCCCTTTTTAAGAAGGAATACATTCTTGGGTCACTGTAATTCATTCTGAGTTTATATTAATTTCCAGTACTTTCTTCGATTTGTTCTGTTTCTGGGTTTTTAATTAAGAAAATTTCAGCCGGTGCCAAGGTTTCTAGAGTTTCTCCTATTCCATCCTGCAATGTTTTCAGGGTGTCTACTTTGACTTTGAGGTCTTTGATCCATTTGGATTTGATTCTGATGCAGGGTGATAGATAAGGATCTAGCTTTAGTTTTCTACAGGTGTTTAACCAATTTTGCCAGCACCATTTACTAAAGAGGCTTTCTTCCATTCTATTTTTTTTGGCTCCTTTATCGAAGATTAGATGGCTATAGGTCTGTGGGTTCATTTTTGGGTCTTCAGTTCTATTTCACTGGTGCTCAGGACTGTTCTTGTGCCAGTACTAAGCTGTTCTGATTACTATGGCTTTGTAGTAGAGTTTGAAATTTGGTATTAATATTCCTCCAGCAATGTTCTTTCTGCTAATGAATGTTTTTGCTATTTGGGGTCTTTTATTGTTCCATATAAAGTTTTGGATTGCCTCTTCTATTTCCTTGAAGAATGAGGTTGGAATATTGATAGGTATCACATTGAATTTGTAGATAGCCTTTGGCAGTATTGCCATTTTCACGATGTTAATCCTCCTAATCCAGGAGAATGGAAGGTTTTTCTATTTCCTTAGTTCTGCTTTAATTTCCTTTTTTAGGTTCTTAAAGTTTTCATCTTAGAGGTCCTTCCGGTTCTTTTACTACACACACACACACTTTTCTTTTTCTCCTAGGAGTTTAACACTTTGCCTTTAATGCTATTTCTTTAATTTATTTTTTATTTTCTCAGGCTACAGTTGCTTTGCACAGTTAAGAGCCATCTACAAATGTAGAAGGTACTCTATTGGGATTTGTCTAATGCTTATTATGTTATTGTTCCATGACTTGAGAGCAAATCTTTCAGTGGCAGGCAAACCTGGATAAAGCATATACCAGGATCCTGTCAGATTGTGGCCTTCACAGAATCTTTGAATCTCCATTTGATCTGGTCACTATTTCTAGAGTTTTTTCTAGTATGGATGGTAATCTACTATGTTAGCCTATTCCTCTTTTATGTTAATCATTGGCTCTTGCTGGGAAGGTTATTGACTCTAGAAAAGCCATAGTGGTAAAATAAGAAGTGGCAAGCTTTTGGCTTTCAGGGTCTGCATCTTGGGTTCGAGACTTGCTTTGTCATTTCAACCTTTGTAAATGCAGGGACTTTAACTAGTCCCTTTTTGCCTATAAAGGGAAGTAGTAGACCCTTCCTTCTGAGGGCTAGAAGGCATAGGACATGTCAAGTGATAATAGTTATAGCTGATGAAATTTCAATGCTGTTATTGTTATGTTATTGGGTAAAAACTGTCACATGATTATTTTATCCTTTCTATATAATTATTGTTATATTTTCAATTAAGGTAAAGTTTATATGCAGTGCACTGTACAGACTTTGTATTCTTATTTATTTATTTTGGTAGTACTATGGTTTGAACTCAAGGGCTTGTAATTGCTAGGCAGGCACTCTACCACTTGAGGGACACACAGCCAATATGTGTATAAATCTTAAATGTAAAATTCAACCAGTTTTAACAAATATATGCTACCTTGTAATATAGAACAAGATAACATATAGAACCTCTCTTGCTCCAGAAGCTCTATCACAGACCTTCCTATTCAATTCTCAGCATCTCATAGAAACTATTGTTATAAATTCTATGTCCACAGATTAGTTTTTCCTGTTTCTTGGACTTCATATAAAACAAATCTACATTATACATTCTTTTTTGTCTGCCTTTTTTCACTGAACATATTACTTCTATGATTCATACATGTTGTAGTATGGGCCTGTTGCTACACCTTTAGAAGCATTCCACTGTACAAACATGCCACAATTGTTTGTCCATTCAACTGCTGAGGGATATTGTAGACATTTTTGGTTTTAATCTATTATGAATAAAGTAGTTTTCCATTTTCTAACAAATTCTTTCTGATGGAGGCATATAATTTCATTGTATATATATATATATATATATATATATATATATATATATATATATATATATACGATGTATATTTTTCTGACCCCTGTGAGAACTTTTTGTGTATTGCAAGGGTGTGAAGATAATGTTCTATATAACCGAGAGTCACAGATTTTAATGCAAAAAGGTTTGTACATAAATCGCTCATAAATATAATATCACACATTGTATTTTTAAAATAATGTACTTTTAAAACAATGGTGTTTTCTGTATAATATCATTGTACCTTTATTTAAATCTTGGAATTTCAAAAAATAATAATAATGTTCTATTCTGTCCCCTCCCCCCAGTTTTGATGCTGAAGTCTTTGGGCCATCTCAATTGTGTAATGTGAAGGCTTCATCATCCCCCCTCTTAGCTGCTTCAGCACCATTGGTTGAAAAGACTTGGCTTTCCACACTGATTTGTTTTGGTGTGTTTTTGGGAAAGTCAATTGATTCTATGTGTGTGGTCTATTTCTAGACTCTGTTTCTTCCATTGATTTGTTTGTTCTCCTGCCAAGGCCACAATAATTTCAGTTACTTTGGTTTTATAGTAAGTGTTGAAAGCAGGTACTATATATGGCTGTTATTGCCTCTCTCCTTCTCGACGATTAGGCTACATAGGTCCTTTGCTTTGCTTTCCTATAACAGTTTTCACACTCAACCTATAGAATCATTTTCTACGACAATGCCCTGCTGAACTTCTTCTTTTTTTTTTAATTTTATTTTATTTTATTTGTGAACATACTGTACAGAGGGGTTACAATTGCATGGGCAGGATAATGTGTACATTTCTTACCAAGCATTGCAGCCTCCTCCTTTGTTTACCCTTCACATCCCTTCCCAGCCTCCCCTTCCCCCCCATCCCAATCC